>NC_056727.1:1092569221-1092596721 GCF_019279795.1 Protopterus annectens | reverse complement strand
GAGAAGAGGGGTGAGAAGGTACAGAGAAAAGAGTGGGAGAGATTAGAGAATAGAAAAAGGGGAGGTTCCATAGTGGGAAGTTACGTGCTGTGATTTTTTAGTGGGGTACAGGGGCATCGCCAGTTAGACACTAAATGTAATTTTAGGGATTTTTCTTAAAAGAAGCAGTCTTACAGGTTGATCTGAGAGGAGGAGGAAAATTATTCCATAACTTTGAGACGGCATGGGAGTACAGCATTTGGCCAGCTGACAGTATGTGTTTCTCTATAGACAGCAACATTTTATTTTCTGATCTGAGGTGGTGATTGTGCTGGTACTTGGTTAGTAAGGATGAAAGTGAAGGGCAATGTTCAGGTTGGTAGATTATTTTGTGGGCTGTGGTTAGTTGAATGTAAGTAAGATGATGGTGGGATTCCAGCCAGTTTAGTTTATGCAATGAGGAGCAGTGTTGAGTAGAGTATTTAGAGTTTGTAGCAAATTTGGCAATTTTATTGTGACAGGAATTAAGCTTACTTTTTAGGGTAGATTGTAGGTTGGTAAGGATGGGAGCACCATAAAGCAGGGTAGGAAGTAGGAAGGATGAAGCTACGGCCTTTTTGCAGTGAGACTGAGGAAATAGTTATGTTGATATAGGGCACCTAGCTTTTTATGTTTTTTTTTATATTGCTTTGGATGTGAAGGTCAAAGGTTAGTTTGTCATCAATGATGACACCTAGCAGTTTGGTATTAGGGACAACTTCTAGGATGGTATTGTTACATGAAGTAATTGTAAAAAGAGACTTATCAATGGGGGTGTTTTTTGTGGGAGCAAATAATAGAAGTTTTGTTTTGTTGGGGTTAAGGG
Organism: Protopterus annectens; assembly: GCF_019279795.1. Classification (NCBI taxonomy): domain Eukaryota; kingdom Metazoa; phylum Chordata; order Ceratodontiformes; family Protopteridae; genus Protopterus; species Protopterus annectens. The sequence goes on along the minus strand of NC_056727.1, from coordinate 1,092,595,877 downwards.
CGAGGTGGTTCTGGGACATCCATTGCTCGGTAGATGTGAATGCTTTTTGGGTAAGTTGCTGTAATTTGGTGAGAGATTTTGAGGAGGAGATGATAGTTGAATCATCAGTGTATTGGATGACAGAGCTATGAGTAAGGGTTTGGTGAAAGTTGTTGACAAATATACTAAAGAGGAGGGGACCTAGAACTGATCCTTGGGGAAAACCTGTATTGGCTGTGATGAAAGGGGAAGCAGAGTTTTGCCATTTAGAGGATTGCTGCCAGTTTGTGAGGTAGTTTGTAAACCACTAAAGGATGTGGGGAGAAAGATTGAGGTTGGAGAGTTTGCTGAGTAGTAGGGAGTGATAAATGGTGTCAAATGCCTTTAATAGATCAGGAAAGGGAGATGAAACTAAGGAGCCAGAGTCACAAGCTTTATTTACTGTGTCTAAGAAGGAGATGAGGGCAGTTTTGGTGCTATGTCCCGGCCTGAAGCCATGCTGAGTGCAAGACAGAAGTTAGTATTTAACTAGATGATTTATGAGCTGTGTGTGGATACACCTCCCTAATATTTTAGAGATGGGGAGAGAATGGCAATAGGATGGAAGTTTGACATATATATATAGACATATATATGTAAGCATATATATCTATAGATGTATACATATGTATATATATATATATATATATATATGTGTGTGTGTGTGTGTGTGTGTGTATTTATATATATATATATATATATATATATATGGGTAAATCACTTTGGCTATGGTGTGCTAGGTCTTGGGTTCAAGCCTTGCAGAGGTTGTTCATTTTGTTGCTGGGCAGAATAAGGGCCATTGGATACACAGTGATTAAGGCACTTTTAAGCAGTTGTACGCAAGTTTGCGGGTTTGCACTGAGGCAAGCATTGCTAACGTCCAGTTACAGTTTCTTATACTGATTTAGCTTCTCAATTGCTTAACCTGTGTAGGCATTGCTTACCCCCATGCAAACAAGCTTAAACCCACTTACTACTGCTTAAAAGGGCTTACTCCCACTTACCCCCACGCTAATGTCTTTAAATGAAATGAAAACGGGTTGATAGGAAAGTGATGGAAAAAGTGGCACAAAGAGGGAAAGACAGTAAGGAAAATAGCTAGGGATGTGCAGGATGGGTGTAGGGAAGGTCCATAGCTGCCCATTTCTTCTACAACAACAGCTGTGCATATACACTGATTTGGAGGTAGATTTGGACACTCATACCCCTGAGAGAGGGGTGAGGACAACAATAACATGTTGTGAAGCCAATTAGACCAGACTGCACTTGTCCAGTGAACACATGTGCGAAATGGACAGTTATGCATGGGGCAAGATTTTTTGGGGGGAACAGATTGCCCTTTTTTAAGGTGAGAGTGGGATGTTGAGGAGGGATAGTAGGTATATTTGGGGAGGAAGGTTGGGTAGGATAACAGACAAGACAGACAAGACAGCATACAGGGGTGGTATATGACACATGTAGGGGGTAAACACCTTGGTTGGTGAGGGTGTTTGGAAGTCGGAAGCCCATGAGCCCACCTAGTGGAAACAGTGGGACTGAGGTCCCCACCCATAGGCAGTCACCACTGCACCTTCACAGCCCCAAAAGTGGCTATGTTGGGGGCTGAGTAGGAGGGCCAGGCCGACCCTCTAGTTACGACACATAGCCCTCAAGCTGGTGTAGCAGATCTCCAAACTCCTTGCAGAGCTCACTACTGTGTACCATGCCCTGGACTTGGTGACAGGTGACAGCGTTCTTTCCATGCCAGCTCCCAGGAGGAGCGAGCCCCAACCCCTTGAGGTGGTTCCACTCAAAGGTGGTGCAGGACCAGCAGACAAGGGGGTCCCAGGGTGGGCCCCAGATGTGCTGGTGCCAAGTGCCATGGCCAGATGAGTTGGGAGAGGTGGGTCCGCTGGGATCGGCCTTCCCAAACGAGCTATGGTGTTTCAATTTTACAACATATGTGGGTTAGTAATAGTCAACACATTCCAGGATTAGGTATAACAGCATGCAGAGATATTCCCATTAACCCAAAACACCAGATATGGAACAGTTGTATAGCAAACAGAACACATGCATATATGGAAACACAGTGGCCATTATAACAGCATGCAGGTACATTGATGACAGCATGCCACCAATGTGTGAGTATTTAATGTGGCATATGCATAGAAACAAATTTAAATAATATTTATCAAACACTAGGACATATGCTCCAACAGTAGATTTAATGGAGCACATACTGATTGAGTTGTGTATTTAGTTTATTGTTGCAGATATGGTGCGGGGAGAGAAAGATGTCAATTAACAACTAGTATATTCCTGTAGTTCTCATTACTTTCCTAGTCAGTGCTGTGAGCTATACCTTACAGGTATTAGTACACTACCCTATGGCCTAAGTTTTGACACTGGTATGGATGTAGACAACTAGATACATGAACTGAGTTTTACCTCCAGTATACACCTCTTACCTAGTATACCTGTGGAGGTATTGTTTGTTAACACTACCTGACTTTTTCTACACATATTCTCAGACTCTAGGTTAATGTTATGCACATACCTGTCCATCTCTTATTGCACACACTCTGGGCATGTCTTGATCACATGCAGGTGAAACCAGGACATATTTTGTCTATTGCCCTCATAAACCTTTGGTGAATTGTACAATGACAGGTTTGTTTTTATTGACATTTTCCAAATATGTACAGGCCTGACAGTCAGTTATATGACATTAAATGCTGCCTAAATGTCAGAGATTAGCACGCTGATATGCCAGGGGGACAGGGTAACAGCCAGCAGATATGGACTGATTAACTGGACATTCTGGACAATTCTGTACACTTGTGGGGTATGATTCTTCATACAGCTGACTACCACTCCCAGGATTCGAACCATGGCTGTGTCTGCTAAAAATAAAACAGTGTCCATCACAGTTAAGTGTGCTATATAGATATTGCTGTGTATCTCTTCTCTGATTTCTGTCTATAAGTCTTCCATGGTTTTACAATCTGACCTTGTAATTACAACACTCTTATACACAGTTTCCTAGACAGTTTTAATATGTAGCACAGTGTGGATGACAGTGATGAATAATACCTTATTATTCAGAGCAACCGCAACACTAACAATGCCGTACAATACCAGAGTAAGCAGTACCATTCCAGGATTTCAATCTTTTATTTCTAGGCACAGTTTTTGTATCTAACAGACCTGTGGGGGCAATGTTTGTTAGCACTACCTGAATGTTGCCACACACATATTACCAGATTCCATGCTAGTATTATGTACATACATCTCACGCTGTTACTGCACGCACCCTCTGGTCACAGCTTCACAACATGAGAGTGGAGATGGGACATACTTGGCTTATTAGTCTCATAACATTTTGGGGAGTTGCTAGAATGACAGGTTTGTTCTTATAGATGTCTGACAATCAGTTTCATGTCATTGTTTGCTGCCTAAACATCTGGGATCATTCCACTGATTTGCCGGGGGGGGGGGGTGACAGGCAACGAATATGGGCCAATTAACTGGACATTCTGGACATATCTGTACAATTGTGGGGTATGATTCTGCATAGAGTTTACTACCACTCCCAGGATTTGAAACATGACCGTGTGTGCTAAGAATACATCAGTTCACATCTCAGTTGAGTGTGCTATTTGAATATGTTGTCTATCTTTTCATTGTTTTCTGTCTACGTTTCTCTCACTTGTAAAATATAACCTCTTGTGATTACAACAGTCATATACAGACATTCCTACACATTGTATTTATGTAGCACAGTGTGGGTAACAATGCTTAATACAACAGTACTATTAAGAGATTGCAATTCTACATTACCATATGATACCAGAGTAAACACATGCAGTCCAGCAGTTAGACCTTTATTGTCAGTCTGTTAACCTTTTATTTACCTACAACCTATATGAGATTCTTCCTGCCATATTTTCTGGAGTATTCGATACATGCCTTAAACAATACAGGTTTTATACTGGCAATTAACTTACTACTACTTTTAGATTTATTTCTTATGACAGTACATGCAAGAGTATTACTAACCTGCCTCGCGATGCAACCTCTGCAATCTACAGGCATGGGATTCCCGGTTCGCAGCCCACTCATCTACCACTGACAAAGACATAAGAGGAATATTTAGCCATACCTATCCATAATATACATGAGCTGGCAATTATTAAACAGGTAGTGGACTGATACTTATACACAGCTGGGACATCCCTCGTCTTCCTAGCCTCTTGTATCCACTGATCCAAGAGATCCCTCTTTCTCCACTTCAGGTCAGCATAGTGATGCCTGACCTGCTCACCAGTTTGAGGTATGCCAGTGGCACTGGTGAGGTCATGGGCTAGATGGTCCCAGGCTTCCACTTTATATTGGGAACCCTGGTACTGGCCCTGAAGCAGTCTGTGGTCATGGTCTTTAACAAGGAGTCCTGCCATGACTTTGGACTCCTAGATGCTCCAGTGCTGCACCCAAAAGCACACTGCCTCTCTCATATGAGTCATAGTGCTTACAGGAGGAAGCTGCAACCAGTTATGAGATGTATTCCCATCTATTGGGTTTAAAAAGGGCCGATTTCCCACACTTTGCCATGATTGGACGGTTTTGAAAATGCTAAGCTATGGGCAAACCTGCTTAACTAAGGTTGACATTGCTTAAAGGGGTATACCAATGGGCAAACTGATTTAGCTGGCCTACAAATTGCTTATACCTAGTAAGCAGGGCTGTGCAAAGCTTAGCATTGCTTAAATTTTAATTTGCATATTATTTGCTGTTTGGCATTGATTTATTATTCATTACATGTTATATATGTGCTTGGTATCCATGATTCATATGTATGTACACTGTATGGGGTCGTTGTGTTTATTAGGGGATTTCAACACTTTATCACAATAACACCTCACATCTGGACTTAATGCAGTACTCCAGTTCACATATTTATGTTATGTAGTAGGTTATACAACATAAAACTGTATATACATTCCTTTTGCATGTTAAGTGTAATATTCCTATAGTGAGGATCTGTTTTGTGATACCTCAATCTTATGCATTGCTGTGATAGCTTAGTGGGTAGCTACTGTGACTATAGTGTACAGGGTCCTGGGTTCAAGACCTGCAAGGGCTGTTTATTTTGTTGCCAGAACAGCGGCTGTTGCATACGCAGTGATTAAGGCACTTTTAAGCAATTGTAAGTGGGTTTGCTTGGGTTTGCATGATGGTTAGCAAAGCTAACTTCCAGTTAAATATGCTTACAGAGAGTTAGCTTCAATATTGCTTAACCTATGTGCGCATTGCTTACCCCTACACAAACAGTCTTAAACCCACTTACTACTGCTGAAATATGCTTACTCCCACTTACTACTGCTTAATAGTGCTTACTCCCGCTTACCCCCGCTCTAATTTAGACAGAAATGTAAAATGGTTCTTTGGAAGGTGGTGGATTTGGACCTTCTATGGATTTATCATTCATTACACATTATACCTTCGATTTGTATCCCTGACTTATGTGTACATATACTGTAAGGGGCACTTGTGTTTATCTGTGGATTTTACAGCATTATTACAAAGACACCTCACATCTGTATTTAATGCAGTACTCCCTTTCACAAATATATGTTATTTAGTAGGTTATGCAACAAAAACTATTGTTCATAAAGTGATTTGACATGAGACACAAAGCAGGAATGACTGCTTGTAAGGTAAATGCTATGACTACTACACTATTACAGTACTGTTTCATTTGCATATATCTTGATATTTATCCTCTTGTGCCATTTAAGTTGCAGTATACATAGCTAAGCAATGGGCAAACCCACGCACCTATGGTTAAATTTTATCTGCTTGATAAGAAAAATTAACTTGTTTATATTATTATTTTTAACTATTGCACTTATAAACTTGGGAGAATGTTACTGGGGGTATGCAACCACCTATGAACATATCTCCCAACCATCCCGAATTACTCGTTTTTTACCGAGTTTTGGGGTCCAAATAATGGGGTGCCACGATTCCCGAGTGGCATCCCTTCATTTCCGAGTTTTTCTTTATTTTTATTTTTTTCTGCTTTTTAAGCTGACGTCATCACATACATAGTGATATCAGGCTTGCATCCTGGCTGTTCAAATGGAGAGTGGGGAAACATTTATCTTTTGGTTTGGCTGCACTTTAGTTAACAGAATGTTGCTTGCGATATACGGAGCTTGCATTCTGCTGTTAAACTGCTGCATTATCTTTGGTTGCCTCTGTTAGAGCCATTAAACTGCTGCATTATCTTTGGTTGCCTCTCTTTATTTTGTGTGAAATATGGAGCTTGCATTCTGGCTGGGTGAATAGAATGCTACTTGTGATATATGGACATTCTGCCGGTATTGAAAGGAGTCGTTAAACTGCTGCATTGGTTGCGAGCCGTTATTGAACAGAGAGGACTCGACTCACTGCTGCATTGATTCTGCTGTGAAGGAAGGGTAGGATACTTAGTGTTTTCATGCTGGGAGAAACATTATCTTTGGTTGCGAGCCGTTATTGAACAGAAGACTCACTGCTGCATGCGTCTAAAATGTTTTAAAACAGTGGCGAACCTTCTGATGTTTTCTTTTTTTGTGCGGTGTTTAGTAATGGTAAGATAAGTAGTTTTTAATTTTGCAGTTTTTTATTTGTGAATGGAAAGTTACTGCAGCTCAGAGATAAAGTTCAACAGGTGCAGATGACGTGACGGCAGTATGATTACCGGAGGGAATGTTGTGGAGTGTTGACCTTTATTTTGTTTTACTTTGCTGAAAATATCAAAGTAATAGGAGCTTTATCAGTTACTTGTTACTTTTCGGACTGTGGGGTGCCAGTGGCAACTGCCTGCATTCTTGTGATACTGGTCCTTCAATCCATTTACACTGCAACTTCAACTTCTTTGATCCTTCCCTCTGTCAGGCAGTGGTTGCTGAATGGGATTCAGTTGGTATGTGGAGAATGCCATTCACAACCACCATAGTGGCTGTGTTTGGGGTGGATGGGTACTTTGTTTTGGTTAAATACTGAAAGCTAGTGCTTTCTAAAACACTGAGTGCTAACTTCGGTTTCTTCTTTGGCTTTGTGTGCTGCACCCCCCCCCCCCCATGTTGTGGGTATGCTGTCCTGCTTTAAAAAAACAGAGAGAATAATCTCTCTCTACATGAGAGGTGGTCAGAGTAAATGCTGTGGTATTAAGAATATCCTGTCACTACTCGAGATGCTTCTGTAACCGCGAACTTAGCACAGAGGCTCCATTTCATTGCAACATTGAATGCATATTGACAGATGTTTGTATTAATTTTAATAATAAATTCAGTATGAACCTCCATGTGGGCCAGCATGCCTTTTATCTGCCTGGCTTGGGATAACATCTAGTGACCTGTCAGATATCGCACGTACTAGCTATAGTACTGTGACTTTCAAAACTGTTTAATAGCAATCTGTGAGTTCCAGTTGCACTTCTGATTTACTAGAGAACTACAAATTGGGAATTACTGTAGTATTTTTAGTTTCCTCAGCATTGTTATGCACCTTTGACTATAATTTTTGTTTAATTATGCAGATGATGATGATTTTTATAACTAAATGTGCATTTACAAATACGGTTTTTGTTTATGCTAACATTGTTTATTTTTCAGCATTCTGCTTAGCAGCTAAGAGAGATTGTAGTGATGAGAGAGGGAAATATATTAAAGGGGTCCACCACTTCAGTATTCCTTTAAGAAAGGCAGATACGTCTCTTAATCTTTAGTGTAAAAAATGTGGGGTTCATGTAAGATATGTGGTGCTGGTGGTCTGTAATGAAGAATAGCCAGCATGTGGTGGAGGTTCACTTAGCATAGTAGGTAGAGCTCTGGCTATGCATGCAATAGGTGCATGGTTTGAATACCAAGATAGGCAAGTCTTTATAAATACCTGCCCTACACAGATAGGCTAAAAGTCCTGTCCCTCTAGTCAGTTTTATATAGACTCCTTAGATGTGACTTTTGTCTGGCATACAAAGCAATCTCAGACCCCACCTTGATGGGACTGCTGCATATCTGCAAGTCAAGCTCCACTTGAGCAACCCATACACATGAACTCAACCTGGTCTGTGTTATCAATAGGACTTGTTGGTGGGACAAATTTGTGTCCCAGTGTGTGTATCATGTGTGGAAGTAGACTTTTGTGATGGAAATGTTCTGAATTGGGCAGTTTTGTCATTATTGGTTCATGCATTTTGCTTCATTGCCTACTGGAAAAATGTTAAAACAATAAATTTTAAAATGCTCTCTAACTTAAGTCTAACCAGTGTGCTGTATTATACAAGGAATATAATTTAATAAAGTCAGGAAGGTGTAGCAAAGAATGCATGTATGTTTCTTGTTTTGTGTGCAAACCGGGGGCCTATGATTTGAAAACTGCCCAAAGGTAATCTTTATCCACCACTGGCCAGATGCATTTTCTTTGGATGTGGTGTGGGTTTCAATGCTGTTTCAATGAATGTGAGTTTCAAGGGCAGAGATGTTTTAATGCCAAGTATATTTTCATTGTGAGACAGTGTTGCTTTGTTTAGCAGATATCTATTAGTGTTTCTGTGCATTGTGCTAAGAAATGTAAAAATTAAATCAAAATAATCATTATAGAAATAAAGCAGTACGCACACATTAGTGTTTATGGAAAATTGGGAGAAATAACCAGGTAATGGGACATTGGAATGGCTGCAAGGGGACTTTGGTGCCATATTTTGGTTGTCTGTTCTTCAGTTTGCGTTTGAAAGTTGGTATCCCATAATTCCATTGGAGTGGGTGGGGTTACTTAATTATGTATGCACATTTTATGTTAACCAGCGTACAGATTTGTACCTATTTTTCATGAACCTTGTCCAGATTTGTGATGTTTCTAGGTTGAGAGGTATGCCTATGAGTGGTTTCGCTCATTCTTATTGCTAAACTGCTTTTCTTGATTGCAGGGGTGTGTATATTCTGAGAGCTCTGCTCTCAGACATGCCCCCTGCACTCATCCACATTTAGGAGCTCAGGCAGCGCATCTTCATTAATATGCATGGTGCTTAGTCCCACTAGGCTAGTGGCCTGTTTTCACTTGAGATCTGAGGCAGTATTTACACTACCAGCTGGCTTTATGCCAGACTTTATGGTCTGATAACTGTGATTTGATGAGACCTATGATTCTTATGACTATACCAATACCTAAAAATATAAAACTATGCCAAACCCCAACAAAGGGATGGGCATAATGGTTAAAATGTTTATTTCACAGACACAGGGCATAGGGTTTGATTCTCACCTTTGAAGGGAAATTGTCTGGGCTTAAAATGGCATGCAAGGACAGCTAGCCTAGTACTTGCATATGAATCTATTAAAATAATTCTGCAGTTTCCTAGAAAGATCATTGCAAAGAAATAGAGGTGTGAATCTCCTCTACAATTTTGTGAATGTCACAAATTTGCCACTGAGTTATGTAGAAAAGAAAACATGACATTATAAATGAGAACAAATAACACTAATCAAAACTTTACATATTGGATTAAATTAGAAAGAGTACTGGAAAAATATCAATGTTATCAACAATTAAATTTGTATTTCTGAAATTATATGTTTAATTGTATTTGAAACACCTTTCTGCTCATATATATTATGTATAAATGTTGACTTTAATAAACGTTGATTGGAAAAAAAATTCTTCCTACTGAAAAATAATTTATTTTCAGCCCTGCACCTAAATCCATCACTCTCAATCCACATCTGACTAAAAACTTATTTCTTTTTCCTTTTCTTTGGCAAAGCTTTTAGAAAAAAAAAAAAAAACGTATTTGCAAACATGCTTATTTAAGAACTACAAACATGCTTATTCAAGAACTACATAATGGACCAATTCAGAACTAAACACATATGCTCTCATTCCTACTCCAAAAAAACACAATACTTTTTCACACTCCTCACCAAACTCCAACATCTGTATAACCATTTTAACTCCAGGCTCACCATAAGTGGGGATATCCACCCCAACCCAGGCCCAAATCCATCCTGTCCAACACAAACTGCTCAAACACAAATGTCAGAACATAACACCCCCACTTTCTTCATCCCTGGGCAAATCAACAACAGCAGCAAAACCAACCATCTTTTAATGCTAAATATTAATATTAGAAGTATCAAAAATAAAATACTTGAACTCCAGGCCACAATAGCACACTACTCCCCAGACATAGTTGCTTTAACAGAAACCTGGCTAAATAAAAACATAGCTAACTCAGAAGTTCTTCCTACCGGCTACAATATCATTAGACAAGACAGACCACTTCGTAAAAGGGGTGGAATTGCCTTACTCTACAAGTCCAACTTAACTGTCCGTCAATTACCAAACTTCTGCCCCTCCCCCAATAATTGGGACATACTTATCTCACAACTTCAACTTCACCCTAAAAAGGTCATCACCACAATTGTGATCTATATTCCACCTGGTAATACACCTGCTAGCCTTGAAGACTTCTTATCCTGGTGTTCTTCCACATACTCACAAGAAACCCTTATTCTGGGGGACTTCAACCTAGATTGGTTCACCTGTATATCAGAACCACCAAGTAATCTAATAAATCTCCATGGCTACCAGCAGCTAGTCCAAATTCCAACTAGGTGTGATAAAAAATCTAAAAGGGAATCCATCCTTGACTGGGTCCTAACTACCAACCCCACATTGTACCCTCACACAAGCAGTCTCCCAGACACCTTAAGTGACCACAGCATAATATACTTTATACATAGTAGAACAAGCATATGCAAAACCACTAACTATATATCCACTAGAAACACAAAAAAATTCTCTCCTGAGGTCCTCAACACTTTACTGTGTAACTGTGACTGGACCCCCCCTAAAAACCCTCCCACTTGACCAGGCTGTAGCATATTTCAACAAAACATTTCTACAACACCTAGACACTGTCGCTCCATTGCGCAAAATCAAGGTTAGAACCTCTACAAATCCCTGGCTCAGTAAAGAAACCAAACAAATCCTCAAGTCCAGAGACACTGCCTGGCGTTACTATCAAAAACAAAGAAACACAAAGCCTAACTAAGTACCAAGAACTGCGCAACCGTGCAAAAATGCATTAGGCTGGACAAAAATCCTACTACACAACATTACAAACTAAATACCAACACAATCCGCAAAAATTTTGGCAAAATGTAAACCAGCTACTAAAATCCACCCAAAAGGCTACCCCAAACCAACCACCCTGACACTAAAGTTCCCATCGAAACACAATTCAACTCCCACTTTGTGAACTCAGTTCTATCCTTAGTATCACAGGACAGTTCCTTCCTCACTATCCCCCCAACACAAATAACACTAATACAAGCTTTACCCTCAAAACAGTTTCCACCACTTCAATCAAAAGCATGCTCTCCAAACTAAAAACCTCATCAACAGCAGCCGACCTACTCCCCAGCTATTTCTTGAAACTCACAGCAGATGCTATTGCTATCCCAGTCTCCACTCTCATAAACAGATCAATTGTTGAAAACTATGTGCCCAAACTCTGGAAAATATCCTATGTTACACCCATACATAAAGGCGGGACATCCACTGTACTTAATAACTACAGACCCATTGCTTTACTCTCCCCCCTGGCCAAAATCCTAGAAAAATGCATCCATACCCAGATGCTAAACTATCTCCTAGATTGCAACATCCTGTCACCTACTCAGCATGGTTTCAGACCTGCCCATAGTACCACTACAGCTCTCCTCTGCTTCACAGACACAGTAAACCGTCTCAAAAATGAAGGCCTGCAAGTGTCAACTCTTTTTGGATATGTCCAAAGCATTTGACACAGTCTCACACCAAATCCTGCTAAACAAACTAAACCAATATCATCTATCTAATTCCACTCTTACCTGGTTCCAAAGCTACTTAACTGACAGGTACCAAGCTGTGAAATGGGAAAATTCTCTCTCTCTCTTCAGCTGCCCATAACTATAGGAGTCCCACAGGGTTCTATCTTAGGACCACTACTATTCACAGTCTTCACAAATGACCTCCACACCTCCACACAGCATGCATCTATAATTCAGTATGCAGATGACACTACCTTAATCTGTGCTGCACAAAACATTCCCACCCTCCTGCAAACAACTCAACTAGCATTCTCTGACGTTGAAAACTACCTTACCAAAGCCCAACTTATCCTCAATCCAAAGAAAACTCAGCTTATGATTATAACCAGTTCTAACAAAAACACTAACAGTAAATTCACTATCTACTCCACAAATGCTACTCCAATTGCTCCAGTGCCACAGGCTAAGCTATTGGGAATAACCATAGACTCCCACCTAAAATTTGATAGTCATCTGAACTTAACTATTAAAAAAGTACATGCCAAACTGGGGTCACTCTACCATATCAAACCATTTCTTACCAACAACACAAGATCAGCCATTGCTCGCTCCCAACTTCTATCCACCCTACTCTATGCATCTCCCATTCTGACTAATCTCAACAAAACTGAACTAAGCAAAATGGAAGCTTGCTATAACAGAATTGCCCGTTTTGCTGCAAATTGCTCATATAGAACTCATCATTGTACTGCTTTGAGAGACAGCTCCACTGGCTTGAACTGCCCAACCTCCTAACCTACAATCAGCTCTGCCTCTGTCATTCTATCTATTACCTCCCCAATAAGTGTCCTGCCCTCAAAAACCTAGTACAACATCACTCAGCCAAAAGGCCTTTTAGATCATCAAGCAAACTACTACTAGAAGTCACCAACAGCTACAATAGCTTTGGAGATACACTATATAGTAGTTCGGTGGCTAAAAAATGGAACTCTGTCCCTACTAGCATTCAAAACACATCATCCAAAGCCTCCTTTAAAGACCTCATCAGGCAACATCTCAAGCAAAGTTGGCAGTGCCATGATTGCTCCCCAGGCTAGTGAAAGCGGATAACATATGCATACTAAATCTAGAGCAATTTATAATAGTTTTTCAATCTTACTCACAAACACTGGCTAATCTACAATGTATGTACTGTACCTGTGTACTATGTATGTATTCTATCTACATTCCAAAGTTCAGCAGTACACCACAAATCTATTACTTACCTTTATTTTTAAAATTAATATCTTTTTTGATTGTTCTCTCCACTGTAACTGTTTGTGCCGCATGCCACTGTAAAAACATGTCTCTTGTAATTTGTGTGTATACTGATTATGTCTAAATAACTAAATGTGTCTGTAATTTTTCTTTGTGGAGCTTTTCTCCCCGGGCCTCTGCTGAAAAAGGGCCTTTTCGGCTCAGTCAGACATCCCCGGTTAAGAAATGTAAAATAAAATAAAATAAATAAAATAAAATAAATGCTACTGACTATCTAAGTAAATACGGGTTCCTATTACCTGACCGAACGTTTAGGTTAGCTAATACCAAAAAGTCGATGTGGTAATAGCGAAAGCAAAAATCTGTGAATGGCTGATTTAACACAGGGAAAGAATTCCCTTGGCCATTATGCAGATTTTGCCCCTTTCCCCACTGTACAGCGATCTTGGAGTTGGTATATTTAGTTAGGGGGGTGTGGGAGGCAATGCCTCCCATTTCCTTTTGGTTGAAATTTTTTTTTTTTTTTGCGGGCCCGAGGGAATTCATTCCTCATGTTAAATCAGCCGTTTGCTGTTTTAATTATTTCCATATTACCAGATTGACATTTAGATACTTACTAACCTAAATGTTCAATTGGGTAATATAGATGTGTAAATACTATATTCTCTATAGATGATAATATGGCTTGACTATGGGTCAGTGCACAGTAACAGCATTCTTTGCATTGAGTGGCGGCATTTTCACTGATACAAAGATTTGTGTATTGGTGCTCTTTTTATAGGTCTTACCATATTTTTTTGGCATGGTCAACCAGGCTTTCTCTAACATTTATTGCTTTGCATATGGTTTATTTTTGGAGTCCTTTCCTGGTTTAAACCTTGTCTTTTAAATAGATCTTTTTAGGCTGCTTGGTTTCTTGTCTTGTTCTGCTATCTTAAGTTCATATGTTCCTTAAGAATCTGTCGTGGGATCCTTACTCCTTACTGTCTTTATTAATTCTCACCCCATTGATCTCCAATCTTCCAGTCTTATAGAGTACATGACCATATATTCATACAAGACAATATATTCATACATGACAATTTGTTCATTTACATATCACCACATCAAGACCAAACTCTGTCATGATTTACTTGTTATCCTCAGTAATAAACAATTATCTTTGAACTACAATGAAACTGAGGGAATGTATTTTAATACTATTGCTAGGGTGAAATTAATTCTTTCTGGCAATAAGTTTATTTTTCTTCCTGAAAATATACTGAACAGGTCCCTTTCTTTAAATATGCAGGAATCTTCTTCAGCCCTTTGCTAGATTTGGATACTCATTTAGATTTCTTTAAAATTGAAATACATTCAACAGTTTTCATTTTGGTTGCTGTAAGTTCTGTATGCAGTTTACAGCAGACACCCATACTTGAGTATGCTCTGTCACTTGTAGCCAGTACTTCCATTAAAAATCCTTTCCTGTCCAGCAAGATCTGCAGTTTCATAGCTATCTCCCAAATATAAAATGCATAGAGATATTTCCTCAAATGAATAAACCAGCTACTAGTTTTGGATTTGTATCTATTACTACTAACATTAATGTTAAGTCCTAAATATTCAGTCTTTACTCTCATGGCAGCTCCAGGTTAGCTCCAATAGCACTCCTCTACCACATCAGATATCACTGTAGCACAGAGATTAGCTAGATCATTAGATCAACTGACCATTCCTTCTCAATATTATGTCCTGCACATTGTGATGCCCTATCCAGCACCACTAGGAAGTGAAAGGATTTTAAAAGATTTGGAACCAAACTCAAACTCCTTCATTACCAAAATAAAAATGCACTTGTAAGTCTTTACATTTATCCTGCTGCTACATGAAACTATGGACTTCTGAGTCTTCCCTGCTGTGCACACCTCTCTGTAATAAATGTAGTTACATTACAACCACTTAGCATTCTAGTCAACTGTTTATAGCTATAGCTAGCCTGCTGTCACTTGGCTTATTATGTAACTGCTTTATATATATAAGGCTGTTTTTCTGTCTTCTGCACACTCTAATACTCCTATGAACTGTTCTGTTTTATAGCTCGTTAGCCTAGCTTTAAAGTTTCTTTAACTGTCAATAGTCCCTGATAATCAAATTACTATCACAGTACAACCACTTGTCTTAAAGTAACATCCATACCTCTCAAGTATTACTGATTTTGCAGAATATTCCTGAATTTGCCTCATATTTTTGGACTGTACCTCAGATTGTTTTTTTTTTTTTCTGGTGAAACATTGATGATTATAGTTCGTCAATATTGTACTTTCATATTTCTGTTGTTCTAAAATGTAAACTGATTCAAAACTTGTTGCACTGTTGACTTTTTACATGAATTATACCCATCATTTTGGGCTTCTGTCCCTTCTTTATTTTGGCTTTGTCCAGAATTTGTGAGCAATAAAGTTGAGTGGGATGGTTGCATCCTTAATAGGTAGAGTGTTTATGCAATTTTATTTTGTTGCTTTTACATGTTGGTACTCTGTGTAGTATGTTGCTTTTTTGTATGTCAACCATTAAGTAGACCACTTCTATATAAATAATGCATATATTTTGGTGAGGCTGTTGCATCACAGCAGACTGTATTGCTCTTAATATTTTTTCTTATAAAATACTGCTCCTTAGTTTGGTGCATGTTATATATCAAATAATGTTCTTTTCATCATGTCAGATGTTTTGTATGTACGATTATTTCTTTATAGGTTCATAGGTTCTTTACAAGCCTAGCCAACATAACCAGATTTTTCCCAATATATGGCCCCTGGGGGCAAGACAATGGCATGGATTTGTACCTATGCACTGAGTATGTGCTTGAGTATATGTTGCACATAGTTGGCACCTTCTGTATTTTTATGCAGTGTACAGTCTAGTCATTTTATGTATTTTACCTTCTTGAGCAGTGGTTGAAATGAATCATTAATGGATCATTACATTTGTTGTCAAACAGTAAATAAAATAAAATTAAAATAAATAACATTAATAATAAATGGTAGGTGTACTCCTCTCCCTACTATCCCCTGACTATATTTCATGAAGATATGATAGCATTAACTGAAGCATTCATTTCTTGTCTTGTAGTGTAAGCTGACTGATTGGCTAGCCAATAGATTATTTTTTTAATCATTTATAGTCTCACAAAGATATATACAGGTAACAAATAAGGGCATAAATTACTACAGTGTTAGATGTTTTATCATTAGCATTTAATGCTGAACTGCAAGCTTCTCTGATCTGCTAATGAGGCTACATGTGAGAACCACTGACCTGTCAGAATTATCACATCCCCAAGAGCATTGCCTGGCATGAGTTCCTTTCTCATTTTGAACCTAGGTAGGCAAATCACGTCCACACACCATGCTTGCATGCATGATATCTTAGAATTTGAAAATGTTATGTGATACAAAGGGTAGAAAAAATGAATTAAATGTGATATCTGTGCTCCGTTTCTATTTTGTTCAGAACATAACACATTTGTAAGCTATATTTAAGGCTATTTAAGCTCTGTAAATATGTTACTGTGAAACTGCATTTATAAGATGTCCTAACAGCGACATAAGAATGGAATTTGTATTTTCCCTTATGTAATATGTGTACTCCCAATCTGGGTGTGGATGTTGGAAGCCCATACCCAGGGCAGCATTGTATACTCCCTGTATGCTCTTGAGGCCAGACTATATTTGGTAAATTGGTTACTGAGTCAGATTTATGTACATGTTTTTCTTTTAACTTTAACCTGTTTTACACCAGTGGTGTGACTCAAAAGACCATCCCTTCTGGTGGCCATCACACCTATTTGGGGCAGTGGAGCAGATACAAAGAACATAGGTTCTGTCCTTCATATATCTAACATGACCTTTGGTTGGTAGTGATGTGATTCACATCCCTTCAATGGCAGACCAGATGGCCCACACCATATAAGCTGTTAACACAAGTTCTATGGGGAATATGCAATATCAAATATGCTTAATATGTATATCTTTCTATATGCCAAACTAATTAAACCCTGAGAGGTGACATATACTGTTTATTCAGAATAGCATTTCCTATTATAGATAGCATATGAAGAACCTTTCGAATCAGCATTTGCAAAACATCCCAGTATAACCTTATTAGCACTCTTTTCTGCATGCTCATGGCTCTATAACTCAAGGATGAATTTCAATGACTCAGCAGAGATATTGATTTGGCTGTGCTTTTTTTGTCTTAGAGTTGTCAAGACTGAAGTCAAATTGCACTTCATACTGTAGCTCATGCTGATTTGCTCGCCTGGCATACACCTCCAAGGCAACTTAAATCATAATGTTTTTACATGCTAAATATAATCTTCTGTTTTATTGCAATAATGATATAATGAACTAAATTTATTTTCATTCACCACTTGAAGCTTTTTTCAGTGATGAATATTGAGCTCAATGTATTCAGTATCGGTATTGGATCTGTTTGAGATTTAACCTATAACAAATTTATTATCCTGCAAATAATTAGTTGAGTCTTCCTACCCAAGTCTCCGGTGTAAATGGATTTACCATATAGCAGGCAACTGAGTTAACAGCAGCAAAAAAAAGTAAATAAATTGTCAAGGATGTCATGAGAGCTGCATGTGAGTCTTTGTTTTCCTCACCTTTGTTGAACATGGGACATTTTACTGATTTTTTTATACTAAGACATACAGTAATGCATTATTTTAATTACTGTATTTTTCTCTTCTGAGATCACTATTCTAAAGTATCTGACTTCCCATATCTGAAAAAAATGTATCACAGACATTAACGTTTAATCCATTAAGCCATCAAGACATTTGTCTGTGTATTATGCCTGAAATGTATATCACTGTCTCATGGTAGCAACAACCTCTATTGTGTGCAGTTTGTCATCTGATGCCCGTTTATATAATCTTTCTCAGAAACATTAGCAGTAGATTAGACTGACAGCATAAAAATTACAACTCACATTACAGAAAGTGATGTCACACTTGTCTAGTGTATTTCATGTGATTTCTTGATAATTCAAACAGATCTGTTAAGTGTACACAACCCTCCTGTTCTGAGGGTGTGTGTCTCATCAGTAATTGCCAATACTGACCTTGTGTTATACACTTTTTTTGGTCTGTAATTTGCAAATAGTGTCCTGCAACATTCTGTATCACTGAGTATAGCACAAAATTCTATTTTTAGTTAATTTGTCTTTGTACAAACACACCTGCAGTTTTGTGGTTTAGCCACAAAAGAAATTTGTATAAAAATCCACTTTAGACAACATGTACAAAAAAGCCATGCTGATACTAAGGCTACTGTAAAAGTGACACAGTTAATATCTCCATAGCATGCTAAACAGCCAAAGTCTATTAAATAGTATCCTTGACTCACTATACTGCATTTTATTATGATTTCTTTAATTCTCTTAATGACGTGACTGACAGCTATATAGCGTTTAAATGGTGCCCTCACAAACATCTCTAACAAAAACATGTTTACATTAATTTGATAAAACACTTTGCACCACACCACATTACTCTCAAATACTCTGCTGTTTGGTGCAGGAAAAGTGTTCTTTTTTGATATTTTTTACAATTCTCTAGTCCCTCTGTAGAACATGCAAGAGCATCTTGTTAACTCTTGCTGTCAAGCATCCAAAATCTTACAGTAATCAAAAATGAACTTTTTAAATTATATTTTGCTTCAGATTTTCCAACAATACATTTCAACTTCTTCCACACTGTTTTATGTGATGGTTCTCAGTTGCCATCCTTTCCATGGACTGGAATTTTGACACTGTCATGAACTTTATGAAAACTAGCTTTTTACCCAAGCCCTTATGGTTTGCTAAATGAGGAAAATTCATGTTACATGCAAGTATACAGCAGAATGACTGAAATTACATTGTAGGGATGTTAAGAGTGGCTATGATCTTCAGGCTTCAGGGAAACATGCATTTGTTTAGTCATTATCATGGGGTGTCATACTAGTCACCTTCCATTTCCATCAAAATACCAGGAAAGACTAATAACCCATCTGCCCCTTTTCCCCAAAACTGATTTTATAACATTTATATGCTCGTGTTGATCTTTCTGTCATCTAAGAAGATATGACCTAGCAGGGAATATGGAATGTGTTAATAACATGTAATAAACTGCACAAAACTTTTATAACAATATGCAAAGTGAATTTTTGCTATGACTGGGTATCTTGCTGCTTTTCTGAGTGACTGAACACTTCCTAGGGAGACTCTAGGAGTATGACATAGCTGGCATTGTCACCACCTACTATGAAATATATGCAAAGCTA
The DNA here is from genome assembly GCF_019279795.1 of Protopterus annectens. Lineage (NCBI taxonomy): Eukaryota > Metazoa > Chordata > Ceratodontiformes > Protopteridae > Protopterus > Protopterus annectens. The sequence goes on along the minus strand of NC_056727.1, from coordinate 1,092,576,442 downwards.
TGGAAATAATTATTATGGAAATGATCACTAATGGTACAGTAAACCTTCAGACACTGAAACCAACCCAGTTTAGTTTTGTCAAGGGCAGATCACACCTACTCAACCTGGTTGACTTCTTTGAGAAGGTCAGCAATGCAATGGATGAGGGTAAAATGGTTCACACTGCCTATATTGACTTGGTCAAGGCATTTGACACAATACCCCACTTGGGCATTGTTGACAAACTCAGGAGTTTAGGTACAAACCCGTATGTCATTGGGTAGATAGCCAACTGGCTCATAGACAGGACCTAGGAAGTTAGAACTGGGGAGTTCACCTCTACAAAGATTCCAGTCACAAGTGGAGTCCCTTAGGGATCAGTCCTTGGATCCCTCTTTTTTGGCATTTACTTCTCTGAAGTCAAGGCTAATATCAGTGGTCTCTGGCTGACAAAGTTTACAGGAGATTGCAAATTAAGACCTGTCATTGAATCCCACACTGACACAAATGTTCTCCAGGAGGGGCTGACACAGACAAACAGTTGGTATTAGAGCCATGGACTAAAACTAAATGCCAAGAAGTGCATACTAGTATCCTTTGGGAAGTCATCCACCCCTGGTAACTATCATGTTAACAACACATCCCTTAGAGTTCACCAATAGTCAGGGACTTTGGGACACACATAGACAGTAATCTTGTTTTTAACCATCACGTGCACAACTTATAAACAAAGGTATGGTATCTAGGTCCAATGAAGTAATTGTTCCACTGTATTTGGTATTCATCAGACCTATCATTGAGTACACTGCCCCCTTTGGTATGTGCCTAACCAGGAATCTCCAACAATTGGAATGTCCACAAACGTTCCTCACTAAAAGAATACAGGGCACAAGTAAAATGTCCTATGCAGACTGCCTCAAGGCCCTGTCCCTGTATTTTGTCTCCTACAGGCTATTGAGGGGAGATCTATGCCTGGCATACTGGTCATTGTCAGACCCCACTCTGATGGGCAGTCTGCATATCCACAAAACAAACAGCACCAGAATGACCCATTCTAAGAACTTAAACATTGCCTGTGATATAAATAGGACCTTCTAGAGAGACAGGTATGCAATCCAGAGACTACCTCGTCTGTGGAACAGGCTCCTCATCCATGTGAAGCAGAGTTCCTCCCTAACTCAATTCATGTACAACATGGACAGTTGGATGAGCAACAGGAAATTCATCCCTGATTTGTTTCTAATGGACACAAGTATTTTTATTATTATTTATTTAACATTTGTTAACCGGGAAAGTCCGACTTGGAACAAAGCCAATTTTCAGCAGAGGCCCGGGGAGAAATGCTCCAGATGCATGTCTTTGCAATATGGGAGGAAACCGGAGCACCCGGAGGAAATCCACATGAACTCAGGGAGGACATGCAGACTCCACATAGAAGGCACCCCAGCTGAGAATTGAATCGGAGAACCTCTTGCTGTGAGGCGACAATGCTACTGCTGCACCACTGCGCCATCCAGCTGTGGATGTAACCTGTAAATGGTTCATCTCCCAGGCCTCTGGTTGTAAATGTTCATCTCCCAAGGCCCTGCTTACACCTACTAAGGGTACCAGAACTTGTCAGAGATTTGGGATGCATAGTTAGGCTTAAAACAGCCGTTGTGGTCATTAGCCTAGTAAACACCTTTGAACCTATAAACCTATGAAAAACAATCAACTATAACTGACAAATGTTTATAGCCTTATCTGGCTGAATGCAGAGAGCCAATACAAACATGCTGTGCTGTATGCCAAACCCATTTTCATGTTTGCATAACTGCAACACAGTCATTATTTACTTTTTTTATTACATTATAAACATACTAGATTTTTAGACAGTTTTTCTCAGGTTGCTTTGCTTGATGTCTTGGCACATATTTGGCCAGTAATAATTATATGTTTCAGAAAATACATTATTTATTATTTTCAGTGTATTGTTTTGTCTCACCCAGTTCTAAACTCCCAGGTTGAATATTTGCATAATTATACATTTACAAGACTGCTTTCAGTTAGGGTAAATGGTACAGGTCATATAGTCAGGTAGCTAATACTTCCACCTTTCAACACTTGACTTCCAAGTTTATTTCTCAAATGGGGTGCATTCTATATGGAGTTTGCATATTATCATCATGTTTTAATTTTTTAAACTGTGCCTGTTTTAATTTTTAGCATCAAAGGCAAGCATGTTTGTAGTGTATGAAATTCAGACAAGTGGAGTTATGATTTCATTATAAATAGCAGCCTATGCTTATTTTGGCCAGGCTAGCCAATGCTATAAATTGCTACAGTTGCATTTACTAAGTAGAGGATATCTTTTATTTTTGAGACAGCTGTTTGTAGCTGAATGCAGACAACATAAAAAATAGTATATTTTCCTTATGCAAAATAATCAATAACTAAATCTTGTGGAGACCTATGAGATGAGTCTTCCATCTTAAAAAAGTTAGAAGTCATCCCATACTATTATAGTGCAGATGTCCTAAATAAATTTAAAATATCCCCTTTAATTACGTTTTTGCCTCTGACATGATTCATTAACTAAATCTTGTGTAAATGATGCAGAGTGATACATTTCATTATCTGTTTGTGGAAATGAATACTGTGCTGAATGGTGAAGGTTTAAAGTGTATATTTTATCACAATCTATCGCACAAAATTAATAAAGAATTTCAAAATATGCTTAGCACATTAAAACACATTAGGACTATTCTTAAAAAAATATAAGAGAAATCTTCACAGAGAGATAAATAAAACATTGAGGAGGTACTGGTTTAGAACCCATCCCCTCTCAAACCTTAAGCAGTGCAACTTATTATTTTCCTGTAAACATCAACTAGATGATTGGATGGGGATCCACTAATTTACTACAGGACTGACCCATACAGACCTCCTGGAGAAAAGAGGTATGACCTGAGGGAGGGTATTGGTAAGGCAAGAACTGTCATGAGACTCAGCGGCCTTGAATACCTATTAATCTATGAAAGCACCTTCCACACAAATAACATTTAGGAGTCTTTTGTGTTATCCTTAGGGATGGTAGGGTGTTCAAACACTAGATTTGATAGTAGTAGTATGATACGTGTACTGAATAATCCTCACGTAGGTGTAACAAGACTAAGTGAACATGTCACAGTTGCCTAAAAAATAGTAACTGGAGAGGCAGGCTGAATAAGCAAGTCACAGTGATGTAGCAGTGATTGAAATTTAATGGACATCTTAGGTTCATAGCTAAGAATTAGGCAATCAGTATGCAGACCATTTCAAGCCTAGCCAAAATAACATTTTCAAAGTTTCCCTCTAGCCTCAAGAAGGGCAATATAAGATAGACTGGTAGAGAATTTGAGGCTGCCCATTCAATTATCTAAGATTACCTTGAAGGTGGCAAGGGTTCTAGTCTGCCTGACAGTGTAAATTTGTTTCAGAGCTGAGGGATACATGAGATATAAATCTATTATGCCAATGAGGGATACATTGGGATATAAATCTATCATGCCAATGTGCCTTATTTATCTGCTGCTGAAGGTTTAGTTTCTTTAACCGAGTATTTGATGTGCCATTAATTCTGTGAAGGAAGGCTCAAATAGGGTTGAATCTTTCATGACACAAAAGGCTGTACATAGATATTCATAGAGGAGTCTGTAAGAGACTATAGAGAAAGGGCTGCCAATCTATCCTGATAGCTAATATTTTTGAGACCATTAATCGTTTTTAGTTATGAATTCCTGAGGTCTCTCAAGTTATGTGATATGTTTAGATAAAGACATGCCAAAAAGTGGATAATGTGTTTGATAGATATGAGTAAAGGGGAATTAAGACTTTTTTGGATCTAGTGGAGATGCCTTTGGAAATTAGATGTGCCAGATAAAAGGAGACTTAATGGTTAAATGATAGCCAGATAAAAGGAGACTTAATGGTTAAATGATAAAGAATTATCAGCAAGAGTACCCAGATACCTTACAAAAGTGTCTGATTCGAGGGGTGCATCTCCAATACAGTAAGTAATTCTGTTATGTTTACCAAAATTAACTGTTACATTTTTTTTTACATTTAACTTGAAACCATTGTCTTTGTACCAGTTGTTAACATGGTCTAAGTTGTGTTGTAATAACTGTTAGTCAGTGGCAGTTTGAATAATAACATCCACTTTACAGTCATCTGCAAACTTAGTTAATCATAGGCCAGAAGTGCTGAACTGAATGTCTGAGAAATATATGTCAAATAAGAGTGGGCCAAAACTGAGCCCTGTGGTACACCACTGGTAACTGCTTTGTGTTCAGAAGTGGCATCTACTACTCTAGCCACATGGGTTCTGTCATACAACCAGTTAACTATTGACCACACAATATAAGGATTATATACAGATTTACAAGTTACATGTTTGCATAGTAAATACTGTCAAAGGCCTTGGCCAGATCTAGATATTCTATATGCCTTATTTTTCAAAGGAAATTAATCAGGTTAAAGAGGCTGGACCTCCCTTTGATAAAGCCAAAATTGGTGTGGGTCCAGGGTTGAGAGATTTCCAATGTCCATATTAATGAAGCCTGAGACAATGCTCTCCGTAATTTTATATATGAGGCTAGTGAGACTAATGGGTCTAGAATTATCAGGGTTCATGGTTGGGCCACACTCGTGTAATGACATTACAGTAGCTGTTTTCCAGGTTACATGAATGTAATAAGTAGAAAGGCTTAAATTAAAGAGTTTAAGCAGGGGTTCAGAAAGGCCATATTTGGTATTGATAATCAAGCAATGTGGCATGTCATCAGGGTCCATGGATGAAGTATTCTTAGTTTTTGAAGGGACTGAGGGAACTTGCTCCACAGTAATTAAAGGGGGGTGGCTGGGATTGTGGAACCTGTGGGATAGCTATAAACGTGGGTGGAGTAAAATGTGCACTAATTTGGTAGCTATGATATTAGCTATTTCCTTTGTGTGAGAGAGGGTAGTATTAATGTAGACTACCTCAGAACAGTTTTGTGTGTTAGTTCTTAACTTCCTCATGTAGTTAAAGACACATTTGCAGTTATTTTTGGTTTTAATGGTTATTTTAATTTCATACTCAGCTTTGAGCTTTCTAGTGGTTCCCTTAAATTAGTTAGCATTTATAATGTCAAGAAAGTACTGGGTATGCCAATTACTGTCAGTGTAGGTCAGCCTGTTTATTAATGGATAGTCAACGTCCCCCAGTAGAAAGGTCTTGGGTTTAATAAGAATGGGATAAGATAGTTATCGTGCTCAGAAGGGGACATAGAAGGCAATCTGTTGCTAGCTATGAAATGGTAAGTAGTCTTGTTTTGGTTGATTTGGACTTCTAGGAGTTCACATGTGGTGTACCAAAGAATCCACTGTGAGGTGATAATGTCCTTAACAAATACCAATACTCCCCACAATTGCCAGCAGATCTGAAGACATGATAGAGATTATACCCAGGAATAGAGGGAGTGTTTTCATTGCTCTGAAACTATATTTCTGTAACTACGCAGATATGAATGTGTTCAAGTTGCAGGAATGCCTCAAGTTTGGACATTTTTTTTGTTAAGGCTCCTGGCATTGAGTAGAGCCACATTAATGTTTTCTAAATAAGAATATACAAGGTTGGGATGTCCATCAGATGGACTCTGCCTAAAAAAAAGCATAAGTAAGTATATTTCTTACATTGCTGAAATATCTCATTTTTTCTAAAGGTAGTGATTGCTGAAATGGCTTTACAGTTGTAGATCTGGTAAAACAATGTGGGGACAACAGATAATCTTGTTGATTATGTAACTATTGCAGAGGTATGAATGCCATCTCTTTGGCCAGTGGAAAGGACATTGTTATAATAGACAGACACCTGTTCACCTAAGTGAATCTGGTCAATGACCTTATTGTAAGAGACAGGTGTCAAAGTATAGCTATATTCTACCCACAATGGTTCCTTCTCCTATATTTTACTGCATATAAAATGATTCATGCTTTTCCACAAACAAATAAGGCATGACTAAATGTTGTTTTTCCCTTTCTGTGTCATTCCTGTTCTATTTATCTTTCCTAATAGATGTCATGGGTTGGAATGAAAACTCATGATACTTTGGGAATGTGTCTCCCTAGCTGTTAAATTATGTTATTACTTGTTAAGGTTTTTGGCCAGTGAAAACCAACTTTGTAAAGTCTTTGTAGTCATTCTTCCTGCCCCCCACAGTGACATAAGTTTAATGATTCTGTGGGGATTTACTTTTTTTTTACTCTGTACTGTCATTCACTGTTGCTTTCTTTGTCTCCCAGTGGAGCCAGGAACATATTGATTCTTTTAGTAAATCATATCTGTTTTATGGTATAACGTTAGACAGCAGTTGGAATGTCAAGTGTCAAAAAAACCTGATATCACTACCAGAAAGAAAACAATGAATTAGAATGGCTTCTTGTACACGGTTCACAGCTTCACACATACATAAATAAATTTAAGCACTATTTTTAGCTGCAGAGGAAAAAGCTCATTACAGTTTGTTTAAAACATGACAAAAAAAATGTAAGTCAGAGAGTCTCATTTGAAAAAAAAAACTCAGTAAGAGTCTGCCCAGAGATTCTGAAAGTAAAAAGTAATTCTGGTTGCTAGAATCCTAAGAACTAGCATGATAGAGAAGGTCATTGTAATCTCATCTTTGGGGGACACAGACAGCACTGTGACAAAAGTAAAGCTTAGCAAAAAAAAGTATGATAGTATACCCACCCACCAGGTAACTTCAGGTTAAAACTAAGTGAACATTAATAAAAATTACTTGTAGTGTTGTAGGGAGATTAGTTTTGCATAATACTTCAAGATAAGATAAAAATAAATCTTTTCAATTTTTGATCATTGTAATCCTTCAGGATCTTGCACCCAGATGTTACAGGTTTGATGACTTGCAGTCTAGTTGGGATCCCTGTTGAAATGACAAGTGCTGAAAAGCTAATAAAGGCCAAAAACCCATTGAAGAATGAATCTTGAAAATCCTTCTTCTTCTTAAAAATCTTCTTTTTGAAGGGGGCAAGCAACCCTACTCCAGCAATGTGGGGGCAAGCCCCCAACCCCTGAACTTATATACCAACTCTGAGATTGCCATACCTTGGAGAAAAGGCAATATCAGAGAAATGGCATCTTGGACTTAGTATATGTAAGTCCAATCTTTCAGCCATTCAGTCTCTATATTTTGGGATTTGGTCTAGTGGGTCCCAACATTTCAA
>NC_056727.1:1092404221-1092564221 GCF_019279795.1 Protopterus annectens | reverse complement strand
ACCCGTCACACACCACTGATATACTGTGTAAGCATGGGAACAATAGTCTCATACGCATGTGCAGTACATCAGAAAAAGCAGTGGGATCGCTGAGGAAAGTGTAAGAACACCACGGACTTGCCATACAAAGACATTATTTAAGAAAACTAATTTTTTTTTCTTAAATAATGACATTGTATAATAGCAATAACTGACTCTGTGGTGTGGTAATTTGAAGATTTTCCCCATGGTTGCCTTTGTTTAATCACTTTGGCTTCACTATCATGATTACACCACACTAGCCATGGGTAAATCTTCAGTGTACCACACCCACGTCATCAGTTATTGCTATAATAAAGCACAGCAAAACAAACATCTAAACATTAGGAGTATTAGTTCACCATGAAAGGGAAACTCATCAGAGCAAACATAAATAAATACAAATGAAGGGAACCATTTTTCTTTTTGTTTTGCAGGGGCCAAACCCTCCTGTACAAATTGCATCACCTTACTCATATACATTAACTCTGAGATAACACTAATTTTGAGAAAGATCAGCATGGATTTTAAAATGCATATCTGTACCAACTGTTTCTCTGAGGTTCAGTGATCCTTGACACATCTGAAGCATTAGCAATTCACTGAAACTCTCAGCTTAGTAGAAATGCCTCTTTATGGACATACATCCTGTCATAGGTGACTCATTTGTGAAACACACAGATGTCCAACTCACCAGGTTAGAAAAGGAAAAGGTCATAGTCAGCTGTCTGTCAGGTGACAGGCTACACCACATCACACACGCACTCAAGTCTCTCAATAACAGGCACTGTTATGACTCCATCATAACACATGTTGGTGTGAATGACTTCAGATGTACCTCACTGGACTATATGAGACATGATTCAGCTCTCTGATTATGTGTCTCAGGCAGGTATATCATTAGACTTAAGTGGCATTTTACCTTTGCCTAGGATGATATCTCAATACAAAGAAAAAATGATTGACTTCAACAATTGGTTTAGTTTCTGGTGAAATTTAAAAGTATCTAATATCTATCAGCCTGGGATGACATGGTTGATAGACCTCATTTTGCCAAAGATGGTCTTCATCTATTACCCTGGGATTTTGGTTATTGGCTAAGGCTCTTGCCATCCCTATAGTACTTTTTTTAGGCAATGTCTCAAGAACAAAATTCCCAATGTAAAAATACCCTCTAAAAACAACCTCAAGGTTATGCTGCTAAACATTAGGAGTCTAAAACAGAAACTACAATCATTGAAAGCAGTCCTCACCTTGGAAGATGCTGCCATTTGTGCAGTCACTGAGACCTGGTTTAAGGCTGTGGAGAGCACCCCAGCTATACCAGGTTACATTTCCTTCCACATGTTCAGACCACAAACTGAAGGCATGAGAACTAAAGGAGGTGGTGCATCAATATTCATTAAAGATAAAGACACCTGTAGATTAGTTAAACAGTACAATTCCCTTGAATTACTTCAGGTCCAATTGACTGCAGGTAAGACCCCTCTTCAGGTCATTGCCAGCTATAGGACCCCCTCCATGAATCAGGACATCCACTAAACCTTCTTGGATCTACTTGAGTCAATCAAGATACAACCAAACACCCTGATTTTGGGTGACTTTAATTACCCATCCATAGACTGGCCAAATTATACTTGTTCTAACTCACTTGCCCAAAGGTCCCTGGTCTTCGTTAACTCCAGTGATTTGGATCATCTGGTTGACACACCCACAAGGAGCTCAAACATCCTGGACCTGGCACTCACCAACATGGGGGACCACTGTACCATCCCCGGTGTGTGGCCATCCCTGTTGAGATCTGACCACAAATCAGTCTTGCTAGAAGTAACTATAACACAAGATCCACCTACTTAGCAACAGCTAGACTAATAAATGTCTCCAAGGCCAATTACAGCCTCTTAAGTGATGTCATAAATAGATTCATAAACCCTCCCCCCACTGGTGGAACAGACACCTATGCTGAGTTATACACCAATACTTTATACAAGCACCTATACAGTTGTATTGCCTCTGCTGTACCTGATAGAGCCAAACAAAGATCTTCAAGAAAAAACAAACTTGCCTGATGGACAACTGCCATTAATAGGCTATACAATAGCAGAAAGAAATTGCTGCCTAAGAGTAGGAAGGAATGGTCTCAAAACTGGAAATAATCCCTCCTCAACTTAAACAAGTAAATAAGACTCCTAGTGAAGTTCTCCAAAGCTAACTAGGAATCCAAATTAGCTTTCCAAACTAAGGATAACCACAAGGCATTCTTTATTTAAACCCGTAACCTCAAAGGTAAGGCCCAGATTTGCGCTGAACTCATAGTTAATGGTACTACATATACAGAACCTGTGGATATAGCAAACCTGCTGGCTGACAGGTTCCCCTGTCCCCACCACATATACACAAAAGCATCCCTAACACCTGTCCCCCATCTATTATCTCTGAGAAGCAAGTCTTAAATGCCCTCTCCAAGGCCAAAAACACAGCCTGTATGTGACCAGACCATCCCAGGCTGTATTCTACATGTGTTAAAACAGGACTTAGCATTACTTTGAGCACACTCTTCAATCGCAGCCTAAGCACTGGCTTCATCCCAGTGGAATGAAAAACAGCTACCATCATCCCTTTGCACAAAGTGGGTGCATCCACAGACCTCAGGAACTATAGACCCATTTGCCTGACCAGCCTTATCTGCAAGGCCATGGACCTTATTAACAAAGATATAGGACATTTCCAAACACCTGACCCCACCCAGTTTGACTTTGTCAAGGGGAGATCATGCCTGTTAAACTTGGTGAACTTCTTTGAGACAGTCACCAAAGCCCTTGACAAAGGCAAATCTGTGCAAACAGCCTAGACTTAGCCAAGGCCTTTGATACAATCCACCACTCAGGCATCATTGATAAACTCACCCAACTGGGTATCCACCTATATATTGTCAGGTGGGTTGCAAATTGACTCAATGATAGAACTCATATGGTCAAAACAGGGGACTCCACCTCCTCCAGCAGACCCATAACCAGTGGTGTTCCACATGAATTGATTCTGGGACCCCTACTGTTTGGAATCTACTTCTCTAAAGTACAGACTAAAACTAAAGGACTGTGGCTGACAAAGTTTGCTGATGACTGCAAATTGGCAGCGATCATTGAAACCCCTAGCAATGTCAACATCCTGCAAGAAGGTCTTACACAGACTAATGACTGGTACCAAAGTCATGGTCTTAAACTTAATGCAAAAATTACATTATCATCCCCTTCAGTAAAGTTGATGTTCCTGCAAACTATCACATCGCTAGCAATACCCTAAGCACACAGTCAGTGGTGAGAGATCTAGGCATACAGGTTGACAACAACCTTAACTTTGATCACTGTGTCTCCACAGTGGTAAGAAGGGCATTTTATATTGCTCATATCATAAGTAAGGGATTCCCTCCAGAAAAAAAGAAGTTATAACCCCCCCGTACTCTTCCCTCATCAAGCCAATAATAGAGTACAACGCTCCATTTGGTATGTTCCTTTCCAAACATCTGCAGCAATTGGAGAGAACGCAAAGGTTCCTTACAAAGAAAATTCAGGGTATTCAAGATCTGTCTTATGTGGAGAAATTGAAATCATTGTCACTTTACTCTGTGTCATACAGACTGCTCAGAGGAGATATGTGCCTTGCATACAGAGCAATCTCTGATCCAGCTTTAATGGAAATGCTGCACATTTGCAAGTCAAATGGCACAGGGATCACTCACTCAAATGACCTTAACCTGGTATGTGATATCAACAGAACTTGCTGGAGAGACAGACTTGTCTCACAGAGGTTACCCCACTTTTGGAACAAGCTTTCTATTCATGTTAAACAAACCCCCCTTGGTGGCCCTATTTAAGCATAATTTGGACGATTGGATGGGTAACTGGAAATCATCCATGGGGGTTCCACCTGTGTCTCTCTTGGACAGGGGCAATAGGTGCTGATTTTACTGTCTGCGTGAACCAGACACTCTTGGGAACATGGGTTGAACTTAGCTAGGAAGGGCCCTGGGGCTGTTAGCCTAGTAACATTCTATGATGCTATGAACCAAAAGTATACAAATAATTTTTTAGTGTGATACGTGTCTAGGTAATAAAGAAGAATAAAAAGATGTACGCACATCTTCCTGGGCATACTTTCAAAGTAATACTGCAAAAATAAAGTCACTTCATTTCTCTCTTATTAACGGATTTTTTTATTTTCCATTTGTATTACACGAGCCTTTCATATGTTAACTTTTGCTAACCTCACTTCCTTCCTTTTCTCTTCCATCCCCTGACAAGAATTACCATCATCATTGTCTTTGTTATCGATTAACAAATACGTTTCTATTTTCCAGAATAAAGCTAACCAGTTCCTATCTTTTAAAGGAGCATATACAACAAAATTTACCTGACATACATCATAAATTAAAGTCCTTGTTTTCTGTACAGCACGGATATAGTCAGACATGTATCATGTACAACACAGCACATATTTATTTTGTGCAAAGAGATATGATTGATTTTAGAATTGATGTAAAAAACATATTTAGTATGATTTTTATGTGCATATAGTTTGTATTTGGATTTCAGAATGCCTGATAGGCTCAATGTTGTTTTGCATTAGCCTGTTATTTCAGTAGGATTTTTGGAAAGAGATGCAATAATTATGGGGGAATGAAGCTACATTTTGGATGCTAGTATTAATTTTAAAAATGTTAATTGTGCATCTACTGTAAAAAGACTGCATGTCCTCCTTATTTCCTTGTGGATTTTCACAGGGTGATCTGGTTTCTTCCCACATTCCAAAAGCAAGTTGTTCATTGAACTAACTGTCTGTTAATTAACTGTAGATGTGCACATGGGATGAGAATGCATATGTGGGCATACTATGATGGAATGCCATTACAATCAGGACTGATTTTCTGCCTTATGTCCAATAAGTGCTGATATAGGTTGTGGCTGCCCGAGACCCTGAATAGGATAAAACAGCTGCTGGAGAATGAATGAATGAATGAACAATCATATACCACTTTGATCATCTAATAACACAGCTGCTCTGAACAGTCTTCACTCTCCACAGATCATGTTTCCTGACTACCCACTATTTTTCTGCACCTTTATCTGTACTTTTTAAAAAAACTAAACATTTTGCAAATGACGTGTCATATTCTTTTTTAAATACTGCTTTTAATCAAGTACTTGTGCTATTATATTCATCATAACACACAGTTCATGTAAAGCCCTAACTTATTTATGTATTGCCTTTAGAATTTCCCTTTCCTCTTGATAACTCATTCCCCTGCCGAGCAACTTTCCACTGACTAACATTTTCCTCATCACTTGAATTCTGTAATGAGCCGTGCACATCTTTGGCCTCCATTTCCTCATTTTCTTCCTCCCCTCTTATACATTTTCTTTTGACTTGACAACTTCCTCTTGTGTAGTGGCTAATGATTCATCTTCTCTGTTATTCTCTACCTACCCCCGATAGTTTGTGGTTCCTCTGGTATCTTCTCTGTTTGTTGCTATGGACTGTTTAAAGGGCAACACAATTAAATGTATGATCCTTTATCCTCAGTTGTCAGACCTTTTCTTCTGATATTAAATTAGTATTTGTTATAATTATACATTAAAATAGCAACATTTATGCTGCTCACAATATGTAAAACATTCTTATATTTTTATGAAAAGCCACATTTGGCATACACATTAATGTTTCCTTTTGAATTTCAGTTTAAAAAATGCCACCATCGCCAGCACATATTTGCAGACTGTGAACAGCCTTCTTAATGACCAGAACATTTCATCAGTGTTTGCTCAGTGCAGTCTCCTTTTCTTTAGGTTCATAGGTTGGTACTAGGCTATCGGCCCTAGGGCCTATACAAGCCTAGCCATAACAATTCCCTGGATATTTCTTCTCACAAAATTTACTTCCCTGGACCCCTGTCTAGCATGGTGACTGACGTGATCCCCGGGGTGAATTTCCTATCTTCCATCCAATCGTCAAGGTTCCTTTTGAAGACGGCCAAGGAGGCACTCTGCTTGACATGTATGGGCAGTTTATTCCAGAGTATGGGGAGTCTCTGGGTCAGGAACCTATCCCTCCAGCATGTTTTGTTCATTGTGATGACAAGCTTTAGATCCCTGGAGCATGTGGCTCTGAGGAATTGGAATTTCTTTAAGTGGAGCATGTCCAACAGCTCAGAGTTTGACATGGCCTTGTATGTTAAGTAAAGATCACCTCTGAGTAGCTGATATGCCACCGAGTATAGCTGGAGTTTTTTTAGATGATCAGCATATGATATCTGCTCTAGGCCTGTGATTCTTTTAGTGAGGTATTTCTGTGGCCTTTCCAGCTGTGGAAGATGTCTTGCGAGGTACATACCAAATGGGGTGTTGTACTCTATAATAGGTCTAATGAGGGATGAGTACAGTGGGGCAATTACCTCCTTTTTTCTGGATGAAAAGTCTTTAGTGATGAGGTGTGCAACATAGAAGGATTTCCTGACTGTTATGGTGATGTGGTTATCGAAGGTGAGACCATTGTCCACCTGTGTCCCTAAATCTCTCATCACACTTTTGGTGTTTAGTGTACTGCCACCTATGTGGTAATTCATGGGTACATGTTTTTTTCCCATAGGGGATAACTATACATTTCTTGGCATCAAGCTTGAGCCCATGGCTCTGGCACCAACCATCTGTTTCTGTAAGGCCCTTTTGCAGAACATCCACATCATTTGGGGATTCAATAATGTCTCCCAGTTTGCAGTCATCTGCGAACTTTGTCAGCCAGAGTCTCTTAGTGTTGGCCTGTACTTCAGAAAAGTAGATGCCAAACAAGAGTGGTCCCAGGACTGAACCCTGAGGTACTCCACTTGTCACTTGTCTGGAGCTGGATTTGGAGTTGGCTAATTTTACAGTCTGGGTTCTGCCAGTAAGCCAGTTGGCAACCCATTGAGTGACTTAGGGATTTATGCCCAGCTTAGTAAGTTTATCTATGATTCCAGAGTGGGGGATGGTGTCGAAGGCCTTGGCGAGGTCCCACTTATTCATGCCATACTGCCTGATGCAACCTCTATGGAACTCCGTTTTTCATTGATGATAAATTTTGATACAAGAAGTTGCTCCAAAGTATATTTTTTGTTATACTTATTAATTTAGTCTATAACATGCCAGCCCTCTCAGTTCAGCAGATCATATACAAGTCCCTGACCCAAACATACCAAGGGGGCCACACATCTGATAGAGCGACTCTTAAGCACTGAGACATTTTTCCAAAAGGCATATCTGTTGGGTGGTTGGTATACGTAATTCACACTCACACTGCATTATGCCTTTCTGACTGTTAGAACCTCTGATGCTCCTTGCATGGGCTCATAACAGCAGACTAAAGTCTCTGACTATTATTGACATCTCATGTATCCAGCCTTTGCATGTTAAGCTGCCTGTACAGAAGCACTGCATTTGGACCATTTGTTGCTTTCATCTGCAGCACTAATTCTGGGCTGTTATAATCCTGTTCCCCTATATACTCTGCCAACTTGCTCCTTAATTCATCTGTATAGCTTCACTGTAGCTCTGCAACACTAACCCACTCAAGTAGACTCTCTTCTGTCAGTCCCAGTTTGGACCTGTGACCATGCCTTCTCCTTCATCTCTCACTTCTTTATCACTACCTGTATGCTCCACTATTAGCCCTGTAATAAGAAATAAAATTAACACAACATTTCAAAGAGTACTGGAATTTCCCATGTGTCCTTACGAAATTTCCCCAGTTGTACAAATGCCACGTAGGGTCACCCCTGAGAATAGGTACATGCCTAGTACAACTATCTTTGTCAACAAATTTAATCAAATAAAAAAATGCGATGAAATTATCTAAAGCCATACAACATGGAATCTATTGCATAAGTGCCTTATTTCTGTTCAGCAAAATTATGAGAAACTTGAATTACCCTAACTGTTTAATCAGTCATAATTCTCTCTCAATATTTGCTCACCTTGTTATTACCCATTTTAAATTATAAACTTTCATTTACATGCACAAAGGTGAGCGATCAGACAGGTATAATATATGAATTAAGTAGTAAGGCTATTTTTGTACTAGCTGAGTTGCATATATATTCCAGAATTTGTTTAGAAAGTATTGGCTAATTGTACCATTATTTTATGCCTTTTTGAAAATACATCTACATTTCTTATCAGGATTTCTATAGATATCTATGGCACTCACTGTAATGCCCATCTTTTGCCCTTGACTTTCAGCCATGATAGCAGAAAAGCAGTTTCCCTTCAACAGAGAACACAGACTAGTGTCAATCAGCCAGAAAATGCTTATTACTTCTATGAGGCAATTTACACAGTAGTAGCCAAGGCCTCATTAGTCAGACCACAAGGCTTTGTGTTTATCCTCTGACGGCCTTTAACTACATTGGATAATATCCTTAGGAAAGTTTCTAACATTCATTTATGCAGCAATATAGCTTGTGGCTGTAAACTGGAGCTGGGAGCTTCCAAACCAGATTAAAGAATTGAGGAAAATGTTTTCATAATATCTGGCGGAGACACTCTCCTGTATACTGTTTTTTATTCTTTGCAATATTTATTTTTCTTTGCAAGAATCTTACACTACTTCTCCAGAAGTAATGGAATATTACAAACTTTTCTTGGCTGACATTCCAAATAAGAGTATTGCAACAAAGATGATTATCATAACCTGATTAATTTCTCTTTAATTTGAATGAATTTATTTAATTTGACTCAGCTTCTCTTAGAATATATCACAAAACATATCTCATTCAGCCAAATGGATCATTTACTGAAATAAAAACCAATGTATGAGTACCATCTGCACGGGGTTTGCATGTTCTTTCCATTTCTTTTTTGGGTTTTCCGTAGCTTTTATGATTTTTTTCTCAACTACCAAAATATTGTTACTAGATGGGAATTCTAAACAGACCATATATTTCATTTTCATCTAGGGCTGAAAAAGGTCAATAAAGGACCATTTCGCTTACATGATTTATATGATTAGCAATAAAATATATATTTTTTTTATATTTCTTGTTTTTTGTGTTCTTGACTTCTTTTTACCAGTGATCCAACATCTTTACTAAAAAAGTCAGTATAATATATTAGTATGGTAGGCAGTGTATTGACTGTAATGAATTCATCATTTCAGTACATTTGTGTATTTTATTTGAGCTTATACTTGAAGAACATTCTACAACATTTAAGCACCATTGTTAAACTGTAGAGCTGGAGTATTAAATGTGTGCATAAAAGTAATTGTCACAGAAGCCCACAAACACATTTTGAGAATAATTACATTATACACTTTAAAGTTATTGTCTCATTAAACTAAAATATAGCAGTTTTCTGTTTGCTCCAGTGAAGTTTATTTGATTTATTTTTCAGGAAAAGCCTTGATGGGCTACATCGTTCATTTTCAGAGTGCCACATCATAACTGCCAGCAGAGATAATAAACAGTCTCTAATAATAAGTGAAGTGTTATGAGAAAACATGACATCAATTTGTTTTGTCTGAATGCTTTCATACATGGTTTCCTATCCTCCATGGAAGTGAAACCAAACAGACGTTAAAAGGATATTTCTCAAGTAACTGTTAAAACCCACAATTTCTAAATAAAGAATTGTTTTTTTTTAAATACAGCTTCTGTTGGGTGTCATTTCTTGTAATGAAATGCATGTATTTGAATAATAATGATATGAGCACAGTATTTCAAATACAATGCTTTTCACAGTATTTGCTGAAGGAATCAGAAAGGAAACTACCTTTTTTATGTGAAAAAAAGTGTTTCCCTATGTTTGAGTTATAGTGACCACTGTGGTAAGTAAGTAGCACAGGATACAAGGGGTGTACGGGACCTCACCCCTGCATAAAAAATATTTCCAGCAAAGATTCTTTTGCAACCTTATGGTTGCAGTTCTGTAGGTACAAGGCAAATTCTTCAATATTGTTGAGAAATGTCATGTGATTTAATGAAAATAGTCTGTGAATTTTGAATATGGAGAATACCTCTCAAGTGTCCAGATTTTCACAGAATGTCCAAGTTTTTGCCTCATATTTTTGGTCTGTTCTAGATAAAATTTATGTTTTTGGGGGGAAATGCTAAGGCTGAAGTTACCAAATAATGACCGACATTTGCTTTTCAAATTTCTATATTTCAGAAAATGCATATTAACCCAAAGCGTGTTATTCTAGCAGATTTCTAAGTTTATAAGAGTAATATTAAAATCTGTCCCTATTGTAGGGTCCTCTCACTGGGTCAGATTACAAAAGCTATTTCTAGACAACACAGCATGCCGAAGGAAGACTTCAGCACAGCAGCTGTGGATGAAATTTCAGAAGACATGCTGAAAGCAGTCCAAGTACTTAGCCATTCAGTGTAGGATAATTACTGATACCGCTCATGACCATCTAATTCCAAAACATAGCTTGTGAGCCCAATGCAACCTAAATGCTACAAACTACAATACTGACTCTTTTTCCAAAATCCTCGATGTATGCTATACGGCCTCACAAGGAATGGAAGATACTATTACAGATTCTGCCATATTCCATAAAAATACCAAAGAAAATAAAAGAAAATGAAATTTGCAGTTGCAGCCAGGTAGAGTCAGAACAAGGGTGCAGCTAAACCAGTTGTCAGACCAGCAGATAATCAATAGGCACTGCCTAGACAGACAACTGGTGCAGGCTGTCTGCAACATATGTGCCCCACATATCTGTGCAGACTCTATGAGGAACCCCATATCCCCCTTGAAACCAAAATGTATCTCAGTCTGGGTGCACTTGCATCTGGGGCATTCCAGAAACACATGGAGGATGCTGTTGGAGTGTCACAGACAGCTTCTAGTCATATCCTGGCAAAATTCCAGGCAGCAATGTGGATGACTACATCCACTTTCCATCTACCCCAATGGAACAGAGAACTGTAATGCACCAGTTCTACAGCATTGCAAACCTCCCCATGTACTTAGTGCAATAGATTACACACACATCCTTATCAAGACATCAGTACATCCTGAAGCAGACCAATATGTAAACAGAAAGGGCTGGACATCCCTGAACTGCCAGTTTGTGTGTGCAGCAGATGGCAGCATAACAAACCTCATGGCAACGCACCCTGGAAGTGTCCATGATGCGACCATATGGAGGGAAAGTGGGTTGAGGGGTGCATTCCAACAAGGTGAAATACCTGAGGGACTACTACTGGGTAAGTACAGGAACACAGCTAGGATGTAATCTAAGGCTATCCATTCCAACCGTATCCATGCTGACAATATGTGTGTTTATTCCCCACAACAGGTGACTGTGGTTATCCACTTCAGCTGTTGCTAATGACCCCATATTGTAAACCATCCAATCCTGCAGAAAGTCCTTCAATAGATCACATACCACAACCAGAAATACCACAGAGTATGTGTTTGATATATTGAAAGCTAAGTTCAGATGTCTGGATACATCTGGAGGTACACTGCAATACACACCTGAGAAGGCAGCACAGATGATAACAGTGTGTGCCATGCTGCACAACATGCTAACTAGAGCACATGTCCATCGTCAGCTGCAGGTGGGAGTGAACTACCCGAGGAACCCCAGATGTCTGAATATGACATCCTGCAAGTATCAGAAAAGGATCAGGAGGACATAGGACATAGAAGACACAGACATAAGCAATGTAAGGTGTGACCACAAGTGCAGGCCCAGGCAACACGGCAGCATCTGACCCCCACTTTGAGTCATGACAAACCACACGTACATAAGTACACAGATTAAATATTGATGTTCAGGTGGAGGCCCACCACAGCAGCACAGATTGCATCTAATGACAATTACCCAGTAGATGTACACTCTGAGCATCACACATAACACCAAAATAATAACATATTACAAAATTAACATATGCAACTGTGTCACAACAGGGATTATCAACTCAGGGCACAACTGACACAGGTATGTATACACACTCAGATTGTTGTATCAGTGGATGGCATACAGTAAGGGACACACATCAATGTAACACATTCCTGTCTCTCCACTATAACAAGCTACAGACATAGGTTCATAGGTAGGTACTAGGCTATCAGCCCAAGGGCCTAAGTAAGCCTAGCCAACAAGGTTCCCTGACTTACACCACCCAAGAAAGTCAATTTCCCATGCCCCTGTCAAGCAGAGACAAAAAAGTGATCCCCAGGGTGTATTTCCTATTTCCCATCCACTCATCAAGATTTTTCTTGAAGAGTGCTAATGAGGAACTTTGCTTGACATAGATGGGTAGCTTGTTCCAGAGTATAGGAAGTCTCTGGGACAGGAATCTATCCCTCCAGCATGTCCTGTTTATTGTGGTGACAAGGTTTAGGTCCCTAGAGCGTGTAGCTAGGAGGGATTGGGATTTCGTTAGGTGTAGCATGTCCAACAGCTCTGAGTTTAACATAGCTTTACATGTTAGGCAGAGATCTCCTCGGAGTAGGCGATATGCTACAGAGTAAAGCTGGAGTTTTTTGAGACGGTCAGTGTAGGGCATCTGTTTGAGGCCAGTAATCCTCTTTGTGAGGTACTTCTGTGGCCTTTCCAGCTGCTGCAGATGTCTTGTGAGGTACATTCCAAAAGGGGTGTTGTACTCTATAATGGGTCTAATGAGTGCTGTGTAGAGGGGAACAATGACCTCTTTTTTCCTGGATGAGAACACTTTTGTGATGAGGTGTGCCACATAGAAGGATTTCCTGACCACTGTGGCAAATTGGTCCACCTGGGTCCCAAGGTCTCTTATCACACATTCAGGGTCTCTTATCACACATTCAGCACTAAGTAGACTGCCGTTTATGTGGCAGTTCATGGGTACAGATTTTTTACCAAAGGGGATGACAATGCACTTTTTGGCACTGAGCTTGAGGCCATGGCTCTGACACCAGGCATCTGTCTCAGTGTGACCCTTCTGCAGGATGTCCACATCATTTGGGAACTCGACTATGGCTCCTAGTTTGCAGTCATCTGTGAACTTCATTAGCCAGAGGCCTTCTGTGTTAGCCTGTACTTCAGCGAAGTAGCTACCAAACAGGAGAGGTCCCAGGACTGAACCCTGTGGTACTCCACTTGTCATTGGTATGAAGTCAGATTTGGAGTCTGCAACTTTTACAGTGTGGGTTCTGTCAGTGAGCCAGTTGGCAACCCATCTTGTGATGTAGGAATTTATACCTAGTTTAGTGAGTTTAGGTATAATTCCAGAATAGGGGATGGTGTTGAAAGCCTTGGTGAGGTCAAGATAGGCTGTCTGAACCACCTTACCTTTGTCTATGGCTTTGGCGACTGCCTCAAAGAAGTCGATCAAGTTCAGAAGGCATGATCTGCCTTTCACAAACACAAACTGGGTGGGGTCCAGAGTTTGGAGGTTACCGATGTCTTTGTTTATGAGTTCCATGATGATACGTTCCATGGCCTTGCAGTCCAGGCTCATCAGGCTAATAGGGTGATAGTTCCCAGGATCAGTGGTGGCTCACCCTTTGTGGAGTGGGATAACTGTTGCTGTGTGCCATTCAGTGGGCACAAAGCCTGAGGAGAGACTATGATTGAATGGGTCTATATTATAACATTGAATTTTATAAAGTTTGAATGTTATAATATCGAACCAGTTTTGTCTAACGCTGAAAACAGCGAAGGTGCAGGACACTGAATTCTTTCCCAGGGAAAGAATTCGGTGGACCATTCCTGTGGCTTCGCTGTTTTCAGCATTCGATATATTGGAACGTTACAGGTCGGGTTCAGGTAAGTGTGTGATTGTGTGTAGGCTAAAGTTAGGGGGCGGGTTAGGTGAGTTAGAGTTAGGGAGCAGGTCAGGTAAGTGTGCGGTTGTGTGGACGTTAGGGTTAGGGTACGGGTCAGGTAAGTATGCGATTGTGTGTAGGTTATGGTTAGGGGGCGGGTTAAGTGAGTTAGGGTTAGGGTGCGGGTGAGGTGAGTGTGCGTTAGTGACGGACTTTAGGGTTAGGGTCGGGTTAAGGTAAGTGGATAGCTAGTAGTGTATGTAAAGTTTAGTTTAGGTTTAGGTGTAGGATTTTAAGTGTATGTGTGTTTTTTGTGTGTGTTTGCGTTGTGTGTATGTTTTTCAGAATAGCGATTTTTTTCCCTGGGAAAAAAATTGCTATTCTGACTGTTCGATGTTTGCGGATTTCGGTGTTTAGGGTTCAATATTATAACATTCAATCTTTGTACATTTCGATGTTATAATATAGACCCGATTGAACATGGTGCTTAGGTGGGGAGCCAGTTCATTCTGAAGTTTGTGTAAAACGCAGCCTGGGATGTTGTCCAGTCCCATGGATGCTGTGCTTTTGGATTTAGAGAGTGCAGCATTTACCTGCATAGATGTGATTACAGGGACTCTGCATTCTTCCTTTATAGATATGGGCTGTTTAGGGGTAAGAGGGGGTAAAGTTAGCACTGAACCTATCTGCCAGGATATTGGCAATATCAGTTGGTTCTGTAATTTTTGTGCCATTGTGCTGTAACTCAGAGCAGATCTAGGTGTTGCCATTGAGATTCTTGACATAGCTATAGAATGCTTTGTGGTTGCTCTTACAATCAGCGGCAATTTTGTTTTCGTAGCTAGCTTTGGCGGATCTTATAAGAGATCTCAGCTTCTTGCTGAAGCTGACCAGGGAGCTCCTCCACGCATGGAATTTTACTCTCTTTTGCAACAGTTTCTTCCTTTTGTTGTAGAGTTTGTTTATGGTAGGGGACCACCAGATTGGCTTCCTTTTTTTGGAGGATAGCATCTTGGTTCTGTTTGTGGTTGCACGATCCATGCACTCGTGTAAGTGCTTATAGAGTGCATTTGTGTAGGATTCAGAAGTTGTAACTGTATTGTCCATCTGCATGGGTGTCATGACGTTCACCACGTCTGTCTTAAGAAGCATGAAGTTAGCTTTGGAGAAATTTTTTCCATGGTTTCCTTAATGGTGGGCGGGATGCGGATATCTAGGGTGATTAGCTTATGGTCGGATCTGACCACCTAGGAGTTGACTTCAGGTGTGGAACACCGGTCACTCATGCTGGTAATGACTAGGTCTAGGTTATTGCTGCCCCTGGTGGGAGTGTAGATAAGTTGATCCAGGGCATTGGAATTTATGAATTCCAGAATGTGTTGGTACATGAGTAGTTTTCCCAGTTAATGGTGAGGTAGTTGATATCACCCATTATTAGGGTGTTTTGTTGACCCTTAATATTTTCCAGTATTCCTGGGTCATGGTGGGGAATCTGTAGCAAGCTACCATTTGGATTGCATTTTTGCCCAGAGGTAGTTGCACTTGGATAACCTCGGATGCATTATGTTGCGCAACTAGCCTGGAGGTGTGGATATCCTTAATGAATATGAACACAATTCCACCTTTGGTGTTCTGGTCCAGGTTAGATGGCCAAAATGTGTGGTATGAGTTATAGTCTGGTAATGCAGGGGTGCCCTCTAGAGCCTTAAACCAGATCTCAGTCACTGCACAGATATCAGTGTTCTCCATTTTAAGGAGAGCCTCGAGTGAGTGCATTTTGAGATTTAGACTTCTAGCATTGAGTAGCATTACCTTCAGTTTTTGCTTGCCTGGTCCTGTTACAGTGGTGAATTTTTCATTTGAACCTTGACTAAAAAGGTACTATAGGGGCAGCAAGACCCTTAGCCAGTATCCAGACTCCTAGGGGTGACAGGTGCAGGCCATCTCTGGTAAAGCATCGTGGTCTGTCGACCATGTCATCCCAGGCAGACAGATACTTGATCCCCTTAGAATGACACCAGAAGCTTAGCCAATTGTTGAAGTCAATCATTTTGTCCTTGTACTGTGGTATCATTCTGGGTGATGGCAGGATACTACTCAGGGCTAGGGTCATACCTGCCTGGGCTACAAGATCGGAGAGCTCTTCCATGTCTCTTTAATGTAGTCCAGGGAGGTACATCTCAGGTCATTCACACCAACATGGACAATGACAGAGTCATATTTGTACTTGTTGTGGAGTGACCTGAGTATGTGGGTTATGTAGTGGATCCTGGCACCCGACAGGCAGCTGACAGTAACCTTCTCCTTGTTTAGCCTGGTGAGTGGGACATCAGTGTGCCTGACTATAGAGTCACCTATGACTAGTGTGTTGGGTACACTGTTTTGCCTTATATGCTGTGGTTTATTGGCACACTGAGTCTGTGGGCTATGTGTCATTTGGGTTGTGTTGGGGGGTGGAGGTTGCTTGCATTTCTGGTTTGGAGGTATCTGTTGCTTGAGCAGATTATTATTGAGAGCCTTTGCAAATATTTTTGTGTTTCTATGTGTGGATTTTGGTGGTTTAGGTTTAGTGGGACTATGTGATGAGCGTGGTGTGGTGCAAGTGTTTACCTTCTCCTCTTGACTGTCAAGTTCAGTCTTGTTGGAGAGAGCTTTATCTCCAGGTTTGGCTAGATAAGCGCATCTCTCACAAGTTGTGGTGTTAGGTGGTAGGAGGAGAGGGTTGTCTGTGTACATGAGGTAATTGCTACATTGCCCTAAGATGCCCAGATTCATCAGCTAGACAGGAGAGAACACTGGGAGGAGACCCTTAGACATTCCTGAATAAAAAAATACTTTCCTCTAGACAAGTGAGGAAAGTGAGTATAAGAGCTGTTTTTCCTCTAAGCAAGTGAAGAAAGTAAGTACAAAAACAGTTTTTCTCAAGGTAAAGAGGAAGGTTGAGTGCTGTAGTAATTTGTAGCTTATTTAGTTCTAACAACAAGTTCTGAACAAGTGCTGAGTAAGAATAAGCAAATTCAAGTACTAAAACTAAGACTCTGTAGCTAGATCTTGTGGTAGATAGGCTACCTAGTGCTTACCACTCCCTCTGATCTGCTAGAATGTTTCCCTCCAACACAGAAAGGCTTGGGGGGCTCAGAAGCTTACAAACAGTCCTGGATATAGCAAATCTGTATCTGGACTAGACTAGTTACAGGAAAGGTGGGAAACAAGTGCAAACGTGGGCTTTTAAACCAGGAAGTTGAAAGAGATGGAAAAACTGCCCAAACGGCCAATAAACTACAATTTCTGGGCCAGAAGCCACTTCTCTTGTAGTAGATAGGCTACCTAGTGCTTACCACTCCCACTGATAAGCTAGAAGGCTTCCCTCAAACACAGAAAGGCTTGGGGGGCTCAGAAGCTTACAAGCAGTCCTGGATACAGCAAATATGTATCTGGACTAGACTAGTTACAGGAGAGGTGGGAAACAAGAACAAATGCGGTCTTTTAAACCAGTAAGTTGAAAGAGATGGAAAAACTGCCAAACGGTGAATAAACTACAATTTCTGGGCCAGAAACCACTCTTGTAGTAGATAGGTTACCTAGTGCTTACCACTCCCACTGATAAGCTAGAAGGCGTCCCTCCAACATAGAAAGGCTTGGGGGCTCAGAAGCATTCAAACAGTCCTGGATACAGCAAATCTGTATCTGGACTAGACTAGTTACAGGAAAGGTGGGAAACAAGCTCAAACACGGGCTTTTAATCCAGAAAGTTGAAAGAGATGATAAAACTGCCCAGCCAATAAACTACAATTTCTGGGCCAGAAACCACTCTTATAATAGATAGGCTACCTAGTGCTTACCACTCCCACTGAAGAGCTAGAAGGCTTCCCTCTAATACAGAAACGCTTTGGAGGCTCAGAAGCTTGCAAACAGTCTTGGTTACAGCAAATCTGTATCTGGACTAGACTAGTTACAGAAAAGGCAGGAAACAAGCTTAGAACATTTTTTTTCTTTTTTGGAAAGTGGAAAGGGAGAAAGGAGAAACAGAAGACAATTCAAAATTAAGGACCTAAGTGTCTTGCTCTTTACAAATGTTCTCTCTGTGTAAGGTAGAATGAGCTAGTGACACTAGACTGGAATAGAGCTGGGATAGAGCTGAACAGATGGGACTGGTAGGAGTGTCTGAAGTCAAAATATGATCTCACTGTACTCAGTTGAGTGAGCATATGAGATAAACCCAGCAGGAGTGTTCAAACACAAATTTACAGGTGGGGAGGGCAATTCCAAAGCCACCAAGATTAATACCCCAACACGAAAAGGGTGGGCGGGAGTGAAACTAACTGCAGAGACAGAGAGAGACCACAGTATTCTATGAAACAATTAAATACAGAGACACCCTCCATACTAAAGGGGTGGCGTAAGCCACAAAACTATGGGCTAGGCTTGTAAATGCCCTCGGGCAGATAGCCTAGTATGAACCTATGAACCTATGAACCTATGAAGTGAAACACAATAGTCCCCACTTACTGCAGAGACAGAGAGAGACCACAGTATTCTATGAAACAATTAAATAGAAAAATAAATAACTACAGAAAGACACAGACCACAATATTCAATGAAACAATTAAATATACAGAAAAATAAAATGCAGTACAATCTTTACCACTGCAAGTTTGTACTTAACTTAGCTAGTAATGCAGTTTATTTTAGGTATGTAGCAGAAGCCAAACAACTCAGATATTGAGCAGTAATAAATTCAAATATGTGACTAACACTTATAAATACAGAGAAACCCTCTAGGCTAAGAGTTTAACACTGAATATCAATTAAGTTAAACACAATAGCCCCCACTTACTGCAGAGACAGAGAGAGAGAGACCACAGTATTCTATGAAACAATTACATAGAAAAATAAATAAATAACTACAGAGAGACACAGACTACAATATTCAATGAAACAATTAAATAGACAGAAAAATAAAATGCAGTACAATCTTTTAACACTGCAAGTTTGTACTTAATTCAGCTAGTAATGCAGTTGATTGTAGGTATGTAGCAGAAGCCAAACAATTCAGATATTGAGCAGCAATGCAGGACATAATGCTGAACCGTTAATATCACAAGCCAAATATATAACTGTAAAGTATGGATAAAGTAATGTAATAAATGGAGTCAGCTATGCTTAGTAAAACTGTTGGACTAATGTGGCACCAGATTTATGAATGAACACATACAGATGACAATGTCAGTGCACTGCCCAACAATCATCATCACCATGGGGTGAGACTGACATTACCAGACAGAGAGATCAACTGTCTGTATTACTTTAATGCAGTTTAGGATGCCCACACTGATGGCTCACGCCATGGTCTGGTCTGCTCATATCATGTATGGATACACTTGGCACAGGTTACTCCACAGAGGAGACTGATGGGGTGACACCAGCATGTGGAGGTGAAGGAGCATGACTGCAACTTGATTGGCTGGTTATAACTGCTAGGCCCACAGCAGATGAACCAGCAGTGGAGATGTGTGCATGTTGGCACATCAACATTGATGCCCAATGGGCAAGGTTGATACTGATGAAAGGGGGGGGGGATGTCTCTCCCATGTGACAATTGTCTAAGCACAGTCAGGGCACACATAATCCTGCTCATACTATGGTACTACTGTAGTACTGTAGAGGCCAGGGATTCTAGACTGTGCCACTGATAACGTTTTCATTTTGAGCAGCCAGTGACTCCATTACCTCACAGTGTCTGTGCTCCTATACTTCATGCAGTATACCCAGCTGGTGTGCAGCATAGGTTCATAGAGGTATACTAGGCTAATGACCACAAGGGCCTTTTTAAGCCTAGCCATGCATCCCAAATCTCTGACAGGTTCTGATACCTTTGATAAGTGTAAGCAGGGTCTTGGAATATGAAACATTTACAGGTTGCCTATGTCCATTAGAGACATAGGTGCCAAACCAGGGATGAATTTCCTATTCCCAATCCAATTCTCCAGGTTGCACTTGAATTGAATTAGGGAGGAACTCTGTTTCACATGGATGGGGAGCCTGTTCCAGAGATGGGGTAATCTGTGGGATACATACCTGTCTCTCCAGCATGTCATATTTATATCACAAGCAAAGTTTATGTCTTTAGAACAGGTAATTCTAGTGCTGTTTGTTTTGTGGATATGCAGGAGGTCCATCAGAGTGGGGTCTGACAATGCCTTGTATGTCAGGCATAGATCTCCCCTCAAAATCCCATAGGAGACAGAATACAGGGATATAGCCTTGAGATGGCCTACATAGGACATTTTACTTAAGACTTGTATTCTTTTAGTGGGGAACCTCTGTGGAGTTCCAATTGTTGGATATGCCTGGTTAGGTACATACCAAAGAGGGCATTGTACTCAATGATAGATCTGATGAATGTCGAATACAATGGAACAATGACTTCCTTGGACTTAGATGCCATACCTTTGTTTATAAGTTGTGCAACATAAAAGGATTTTCTCACTACTGTAGACACGTGATTGTCAAAGGCTAGATTATTATCTATGTGTGTCCCTAAGTCCCTGACTACTGGGTCAACACTAAGATGTGTGTTGTCAATATGATAGTTACCATATGACTTCCCGAAGGATACTATAATGCATTTCTTGGCATTTAATTTTAGTCCATGGCTCTGACACCAGTTGTTTGTCTGTGTCAGCTGTTCCTGGAGAACATTTGTGTCAGTGTGGGATTCAGTGACACCTAATTTGCAATCATCTGCAAATTTAGTCAGGCAGAGACCACTGACATTGGTCCTCACTTCAGAGAAGTAAATGGCAAAAAGGAGCGGTCCAAGGACTGATCCCTGAAGGACTCCACTTATGACTGGCCTCTTTGCAGAGGTGGACTTCCCAATTCTAACTTCCTGGGTCCTGTCTGAGAGGTTTGTACTTAATCTTTTGAGTTTGTCAACAATGCCTGAGTGGGGTATTGTGTCAAATGCCTTGGTCAGGTCAAGGTAGGCAGTGTGAACCATTTTGCCCTCATCCATTGCTTTGGTGACCTTCTCAAAGAAGTCCACTAGGTTGAGCAGGCATGATCTGCCCTTGACAAAACCAGACTGTGTTGGATCCAGTGTCTGGAAGTTTACTATATCACTATTGATCATTTCCATGATAATTCTTTCCATGGCTTTACATATAAGACTAGTGAGACTTATGGGTCTGTAGTTTCCAGGGTCTGTAGATGGCCCTCCATTGTGCAGAGGGATGACTGTTGCTATTCTCCACACCTGTGGCACAAAGCCTGTTTGGAGGCTATAGTTAAATATCAATTCCAGATGCCCTGATAGGTCATGTTACATGTTATTTAGAAGGCATCCTGGGCTATTGTCTGGACCCATTGATGTAGTGTTCTTGGCCTTGGAGAGAACATTAAGGACATGTTCCCTACTGAAAGCAGGGGGAGTTATATTAGATGGTATTTCCTGAGGGAAGGTTTAGGGGGATAGAGGGGTAAAGTTGGAGCTAAATTTATCAGCTAGTACGTTTTTTATATCTTCTGGCTCAGTAGAGGTGGTTCCATTCACAATGAACTCTGCACACAATTGTGTATTGACTTTGAGGTTGTGGACATAGCTAAAGAATGCCTTGTTGTTTTCCTGGCCTGGGAGGTCAGACTCACCTCAAATTTGGCTTTGGTAGACTTCATTTGTCCATGATCTGTGGCACAGGCAAGTACATTGATGTCAGATCCATGTTGTTGCTGGGAATGTTCATTTGCCAGTAGGTGTAGGCAGATACCCTCTGATACCTGCCCATGCACATTAGCTGCACTCCTACATCTAATGCTATGGCCAGTATCAAAGTGTTGTGCGGAACCGTCAACATAAACAGCAGTCTCAGCTTGGGTCTGTTGTTCACAGGCTTCATCTTGTCCACCATCTGATTTCCCGTCATTGTCAGAATGTCTGAACAACATTCCCCTCCTCATCTGAGGCTACAGCCACATCCACATGACTGTTACCATCTTGGCTCGACTGTATTATCATGTCACTCTCTTGTGGGCCAGGGGCCATGCTACCATACTGAGACACATCAGATTCCACATTGTGATCACTGGATGGGCTAATGGATGAAACAGATAGTTGATGTACTAAAAAAAAGAGAGATGACACAGACAAGGACAATGTGCTTACATCACATGCTGGATCTCATTAAAGACATATGACACATATCTTACTGCAATGTTACAGATAATACTGACTTTGGATCTTGTCTGAGTATGGATCACAGAATCTACATAACAGGGAGGTGACGATCAGATTATATATCCAACATACATGACATATGTGATGAACTAAAACATAACACACACACACACACACACACACACACACACACACACACACCTGAGAAGTCCTCGTGGGAAGACGATGTGGCAGAAGTGGGATGAACTTTCACTTTATAGGGAAACAAAGTCAGCATTATTAATTACATCAGTGCCAGCACGAACCATTTGAACAGCATTAAAACCAAGACATTCCACTTGTTTGTGCACTTGATGATGAGTCTGTCCTATGAATGGGTAGAAGGACTCAGTATTAATGGAGGACAATAACAAGAGTAACACCAATAACATGTATGAAAAGTAGGTAATAGCATATCACTGACCAGATGTCCCTGTGTAGAAAAACAGTGACATTAATGTCATGCATCACAGGCCTGCTACACATTGCTGCAAGTTATGAACCTGTTGTGGTAACATACCTGGTCTGTTTGTACCTGCACCTGCATGTCTTGGGCCCCCACTGGATGTACCTGTAGTGTACAATGTTAGGAAAATATAAATACGACAGGAAACAGCAATGCCATGACATGAGGCTGACGCAATTAACAGGTAGTGGTCACAGTAACTCTGTATGGAGTTTGTTTGTTTCAGTTTTTAAAGTTGTAGTTCGACCTCTTTTCCATTTATTATATTTTTTATATTTTTGTCTCTCATCTTAATCAGGTTCCTATGGATATACAGTGGATATAAAAAGTGTACACACCCCTGTTAATCAAAAGGTGCTTCAACAAAGTATTAGTTCAAGGGTGTGCACAGTTATGCAACCAGTTTATTGTACATTTTTTATTTTTTATATTTTTTACCCTAACAGATTTGTTTCTTTTTTCAATTGAATTTTACAGGTGATAGGTCACATTAAAGGTGGGAAAAGTTTTGAAATGATTTACTGTGGTCTCATTTTGTTATATCACAAAACCTGGCATTTTAACAGGAGTGTATACACTTTTTATACCCACTGTATATCCCCTTGACGTTGTATACCTCGATCATGATACTAAACATTTTTTCTTAGTTTTTTCACTCAAACAATTCCTCTTTCAAAACGTTCCATATTCCTTTTGCAGTTTTTACACTGAACGCATCACTCAGTTACTTGTACATAATTTTGCTCCCATACAATTTGTAATTAATCTTTTGTGTATTAGATTAGATTTCAGTTTGGAAGAATTATCAAGCAACAAATTAACTTTTATAACCCCATGATCACTGCACATCAATAGTAGTAAAACTTGACATGAAGTAACAGTAATTTATTTAGGAACACAAACAATGTCTAGTATGTTCTGCACCCTGATAGTTTTTTTTTTTTTTTTTTTTTTTACGATCTGAGGCAATTGTTCTTACTTTGTGAATTATTTCCTTACTAATGTTGCTGAATCAATGTTTCTGGTAAATTTAATTTCCCAGTTCCCCAGCCACTATTATTCTTCCCTACTGTGTTTCATGCAAGAAATGTATGAATTCCTGTAGGTCATCGGCACTTGACTTTGGTAGTCTATACACTCCAGCAATTGTTATATGTTCTAGAGTTGTCTTTATTGTACAGTGTATAGCATTAGTGTTATCACTGAACATATAATAATCACAGGTCTCATAACTATCTTTAATCCTTATTATAACACCTCCATCTGATTTTTTGTTAGAATGTCTGTTACAGTAAAAACATTTATACCCTGACATAGGTCCCAGTCATTGTTCTTTAACCATGTTTCACAAACAATAACAACATCAATCTTGTAGGAATGTAGCACATTTTCCAATAAAAAAACCTGTATTATTAATGCTCCTAGCGTTAACAACCATCAGAGATACATCAAATTTTAAGCAAAAAATATATATGATAGCAGGATGAAGGTTGGTAAGACAAAAATAAGAATAAAGAATAAAATAACTGAAGAAATACCAAACCTACAGGCTAAAATCCAGGAACTTTAATAGATGTAGCCAAAATATCCTCTTTTGGATACATCTATTAAAGTTCCTGGATTTTAGCCTGTTGGTTTGGTATTTCTTCATTTATTTTATACAGCAAATGTTGCTATCTGTAAACTGTAAATTTTTTTATCTGTCAAAAATCCTACCTTGTGTTTGTCAAATATTGCAAAATATTTGCTGTAGAAATTCTCTTCCCCGATCTTGACAAATACACATCATTCTGTCTGAACACGTGACCAAAATTGGGCTTGGATGCTCTACACATTTCCATTGTTTAAAACAGGACATTTTTTTTCATGTAGGTATTTACCCAAAAATCTTTTCATTCATGGTGACCTGACTCTCCTTATATATGTGATTTGTGAAAAATGCTTCCTAACATCAGTACAAGCTATACTATCTAAGAGGGCTGTAAGTTCCCTACTAACAGTCAGAGAGTCCTTGCAGATGAGATCATTTTTACTAATATGAATAAAAACAGATCTGTACTTCCTTACATTAAGGCATTCTAAGGCTTGACTCACATCCTCTATATTTGTTCTTGTCAAGCATAACATGATTCAATGTTCATTATCTTCTCTGCAAATGTATCAGTTCCTCTAATATTTCTCCAATTATAAGGATATCTTTTCTGACAAGATCTAAAGAATCTTCTAATTCAGTGATATCTGCTCTGTCAATTATTACAAAGGAGTGATCTTCATCACCATTAGTCTTATTAATCCCACTGTTTTCATTGTGTATTAAATTCTCATCCAGCTGGTTTTGTACATGCACAGCTTGAGCCATGTTGTCAATGTTTGTCTTTCTCAACTTTTTTCTTACAG
This sequence comes from Protopterus annectens, assembly GCF_019279795.1. Lineage (NCBI taxonomy): Eukaryota > Metazoa > Chordata > Ceratodontiformes > Protopteridae > Protopterus > Protopterus annectens. The sequence goes on along the minus strand of NC_056727.1, from coordinate 1,092,539,335 downwards.
TAATGTTCTTTAATCTTTCCATGTTCAATTTTGATTTCTTCCTTTTCAACTGCCCTCTTGCCTCTTTTTTTCTAACTTCTCTTTTGGAAAAATGCTGCCTTTTGTGTAGACTGAAGGTTTTCTGATATAAAAATGTTATCATTCCCTGTAATATCTATGTTACATAAAGCAGTGTCCTTATTTATTTATTCTCTTTACTTTACATAAATGTATCAGTTTATTTTTCTTTCTTGTTATTTGTTGTGAACTTCTTTATTTGTTTCTTTGTTATTTCCTTTTAATACTCTGAATCATCAGATTGCTGAACACTTCTTTCCAGTATTTCAAAGTTGTCAGAGGCTTTCTATTGCTTCATAGGGGTTTAGTGATCTTTACAGACAACAAACACATTCTTTCCTAAATGTGTTCTATTTGCTATTTGCCTAACAATATTTATCTCACCAGTCAATTCAATAATATATATGTATGCATTCCTGTGCACTGCAAAAATCTAGGAAACTCTCACTGTGACCTATATTAATGTGACATAAAAAGTAACAACAGTGCCTGCATATATATGAGTTGTAAAATCAACATAACTTGCAATATCTGTAGAGACTGTCTGTGGGAATTGAACCCCTTATACTACATATTGATTGAATGGAAGTCTAAAGACAACAGCATCATACCACAGGTGTATGCATGCATTTCCTCTTAAAGTACTACAGAAATATCAATTGAACAGCTTATGGAAAGCATCAGAAAACCATAGTATCCATTCATAAGCAGGCCACAGAGTATGGATTCTTATTATATTCAGCCAGTAGTATGCCTTGTGTGAAGAACTATCAATGAATTAATAGCCATAACAGCAAAAGGACATAGTACATATGGATAATGTCAGAATCTGTAGATTTCCATACATTTACCACAGAGTGTATGGAGTCACCCGCAAGACATTTGGATAATCTATAAATCTGTCTTTATGTACTGTTCACTTTTGCTATGCAAAAATGTCTATAAAACTGCTTAAGGGACATTAATCCATGTCCTTAATGTAGATGGCAACACCTGTATGCATACAGGTAAATCAAACAGCACTCCAGTAAGTTACAAGCATTTGTGTTAAAGCACACATTTTCAATAAAAATAAATTTGCAGGTACATTTGAGAATGAGTAATGTTAACAGAGATAATATTCCCCAAAACAGAAATGACAATATGTACCAGGATCTACTGGACTGGAATGCAGGTTCGCAATCACTATGATGACCTGCATCAGAGGGACGCAGACGAGCTTCATCAGAGGATTGCTGAGGTGTGGAGACAACCAGTGGATCACAACAGTAAGTGTCACAGTCCAATGTATACATGAGCATTCCTAAGGAATTTAGAGATATAGTTGTGTCCCAGACATATCAGATACATGGCTTTTATAACTATTAAGTAGCCATTCTGGCAATTAACTCATCTGAATAATTAAGAAGATATACTGACTGTTCTCCATATAATTATGGGTTCTATTCCAATGTTGTTAATTTATTTATTAATGTTTATAATATACATAATTCTGAACTTTTGTAGATGTGCATCTATTTTCCAACATATAACAATGTAATTTCACACATCCACTATAGTTGTATATCACTGATGCCTATTACATCTAAGCCACTGATGACTATGCGTTTCATAACTATCCATTATACTATGATAGTATCATCTACTCTAGCTATTTATATCTGAATAGTAACTCATAAATACCTTTTTTCACTTCATTCCCCCGACAAAGTGAACATTCTTACTACAGTCCTGTTTGTTTAAGCCAAGAGGTATGCCTGTCTGACTGATTACACATATGTTTTCAGTTATGTGTTAATAGCTGTTATTTCTTTAAATTATAATGGCTAATAAATGTCAGAAGTTCCTGTATTCATCCATTATCTGTAGGAATATGGATAAACACATAAAGTACCTGTTTGTAAAGAAAAAATGTGTGCTGCCTTTTAGCTTGCCCATAAGTAAACTAGCTAGCATGCTTATATTTTGGAATGCTGATTGTTCAAATCCACATAAGGAGGCATATCATTATATTGTTATCTTGGTTTATTTCACACATAGTCAAATATTCTTCTCTGCATAACTTCTTATTGATATTAATATCTACTTTGTGCATGGTGATGAATAATATGATTATTCATCAAATTCATACAAATATATTCATAATCCATAATGGTCTGTTAACAGCATCTTTTTAAGTGCAGGGTTGGTAAAGCTTGCTACATACTGTTATATGTCTGACAAAGTTTTGTGCAATATAGCATTATTTTCAAAAGTGCTATCAAGTGTTGTTTTGTCATTCATTATTAAATTCACTTCAGCAACCATCCTTATCTTTTGAGGGTGTCAGGTGGTCAGAGTTACAGATAAAATGCAGAATATGGAGCTACAAATATATATGCATTTGATTTGTAATGTGCAATTTACCAAGGAATATCTTTAAATGTAGCCCTCCCATATGCCTTTCTGTATTCCTGATTTACAGCACCTTTTATGTCTCTATAAACAGAAGCAATTTGATACATGACACTGCACCACTGTCCCTCTGTCTGAGGGATGAAAGTTTTCCATTGCTGTTAATGGCTGTGACCACAGTACTGACATGAATTTATTCTTGCTAATTAATTACCTACATGTCTAGCACGTTCACTTTTTGAAATCCTTTTGCATGATCCATATTAGTAGCTCATTCCCCATTCATGTGATTTCATAACCCCAAGTCTATCACTGCATACACAACAGACTTTCACAGACAAAATGGATTAGCTAGGCAGGTAGGTGTCAACGTCAGAGTATAATATACATTAGAGTTGCAGGTTTGAATCTCATGTTCAAAGATGTAAAAGATTGTGAGCAAAGATCTACTATCAAAATGTTGAAGTAATGTTCGGCAAACACAGGAATGTCGAACTGTGGTTGGATGATTTCCGTGTTGCTAAATGTTACTTGAGTGAGGCAGTTCATATCAACAAATGCCACTGTGCATTTGCTGATATGAACTTTGATGTTATGAGTAAAGATCATGGTACAGTGCAGACTGGGAAATTCATCATTTTCTTTACTGTAGTGCAATCTCGGAATTGGAATATATTTTTAGCAGGGAGTGTGAGGGGCACAGCCCCCACAGGGGGGGGGGGTGCAGGGGAGCTTTCCCCCTGCAAAACAGTGAAATTGCAGGGTAGGAGCTAGACTTACCTTAGCTCCTATGTGGACATCCAATTCACTATTCGATCTTAAATGTCGAAGCTGCTGAATTCATTTATCAAATTTGACATTTAGATCTAATTATGATGCACAGATTTGGCTTTATGGTTCAGCAGAATTTGTTTTTAACATCTACATTTTGATAGTAACCATGTGCAAACTGTGAATGGTGTTTATCTTATGTTCTTCAGAAGTAAATTTTGTAGACCTGATCTGAGCAACATACATACCTGATTTTTGAGGACTACATCATTCATAGCTTCTTTTTTTTTTTTTGCAGGCGATGAGGACAGGACTCAAAATCATGCTCTGTGCATTGAGTGGATGCACAGGTTTAAGGAGTAGCAGAAGGAGAGAGGTATGTTGCTTAATTTTTTCTGTTTTGTTAAATAAAATACATCTGATCCTTGTTACATACCTGCATTTTTTACATTACTATCTATACTGCTTAGAATGCCTGAATATGCATCATTAAAGTACAATAATCACATTATACTTGTGCTTAAACATCTGATTGAAATACAAATATGTTGAAATATTATTTAGCATCAATTAATATTTTCTGAAGATAGTTTTTGAAATGTAAAAAAAAAAAAATACACCAAAGAAGTCCCAAAAGTATGAAAATATGACAGAAAGGCCAGTAGAAAATGTAAAAATCACCAGCTTGCACTTTATTAGCAAGAATGTGTCCAGTCTCTAGCGCTTCGGCAAGAAATGCCTTCCAGGAGTACATCAGTAAGAAAAAAATAGTGCCATTTTATACAAACATTAACTATTAATTACAAAATACTTAACTAATTAATTAACATCTAAAACATTAAATACTGTATTTCTATTATACTTAGAAAACAATTATATCAAAAGTTTCCATGAACATTCAGTATTAAGTCCACAAGGACTTAAAGTATTGTATTTTAAAATATACTTTCTTTATATAACAAATTATGTTTATTTTTAAACTCAGAGTTACCAACACCCCAATTAACTTGTTCTAGGATGCTGGCTTGCAGAGAGTCTGGATTGCTATTGTGAAACAACTTAAAGTGCATGGCAACAGGACTAGTAACTTTTTCCATTTTTATGTCTCTAATGTGCTCCTGCAGTGTCAGTTTAAAACTTCTCTTAGTTTCACCTATATAAAAGAGACTGCAGGAGCATCTGAGAACATAGATAACATTAGATGTTGCACAAGTAAAATGTCCTTTAGGACTAAAGGGAACACCATTGATATAACTGAAAAAATTAATAACATATTTGCATGCTGAGCATCTAGTACAACCACTACTGCCCAGCATACCTAAAGTGCTACATAACTTATCCACTGGCTTAACAAATTTGCTGTGTACAATAATGTCCTGTATGTTCCTACCTCTTGTGAATGAAAATATAGGAAATCTGCACAATGTATCACAAAATACTTTAAATTTAAATAAAAATGACCAAAAATGCTTGATTATCTTAACTTGTTCATGAGAAAAAAAACATTATAAGAAATAACTATATACATTTGCCTAACTTCTAACTTGTCTTGTCTAGTATTACTGCCAGTATATCTTCTGTAATGTTTATTAGCAGAAGTACTGGCTGCTGATAAATTATTTTGTACCAGTGAATTATTTTTTAGTTTAACCAGTGCCTTCTGGATATCTTTCATGAAATAATCCCTTCTCAAAAACATATTTATAGAAGTACACATTTCCTTGTAGAATTCCTTTTCATCAATACATAGTCTGCAGACTCTCAGTAACTCACCATAGGGTAAAGAATCCAGCAGATGAGATGGAATGCAACTGGTTCTATGTAAAAAAATGATTACTGTTATCAAATGTTTGATGATTTTTAGTTTTAATTTCCCCCCCACTACACCTGTTAAATCAATATCCAGAAAACTTATAGTTTGGCACTGTTGAAGTCCATCAAATTTTATTTGGAACCTGTTTGCATCCAGATCTTTAAAAAAGGCAGATAAATTAATCAATCCACCCTTGCACAAAAATACTAGGTCATCTATAAATCTATAATAGGAAACAACACAAGTTCTGAAAAATTGTGTCTATATAAATATTCCACCTCATAGATGCCCATAAAAAGATTAGCATAGGCAGGTGCAAATGATGCACCCATGGCAGTGCCTATTTTCTGAACATAAATATCTTCACAAAAACAAAAATAATTATTAGTAAGACAAAATTCTATCAATTCTAATTCATAATTACTTAGTGGACTGTCTCCTAAGAAGAACCTAATAGCTTCTAAACCATGTTGATGTTGTATAGAAATAGCATAGAAGAAGAAATACCCTAATAATGGGCGACTTCAACTACCCCACCATTAACTGGGAAAACTACTCGTGTACCAACTCCTTAGCTCAACGTTTTCTGGAATTCGTAAACTCCAATGCCCTGGATCAACTTATCCACACCCCCACCAGGGGCAACAATATCCTAGACCTAGTCAATACCAACATGAATAACCGGTGTTCCACACCTGAAGTCATCTCCTTGTTGGTCCGATCTGACCATAAGCTAATCACCCTTGATATCCACATCCAGCCCCCACCCCCCATTAAGGAAACCATGGTAAAAAATTTCTTCAAAGCCAACTTCATGCTTCTTAAGACAGAAGTGGTAAACTTCATGACACTCATGCAGATGGACAATACAGTTACAACTGCTGAATCCTACACAAATGCACTCTATAAGCACTTACACGAGTGCATGGATCTTGCTATTCCAAACAGAACCAAGATGCTATCCTCCAAAAAAAGGAAGCCAATCTGGTGGTCCCCCTACCATAAACAAACTGTACAACAGAAGGAATAAACTGTTGCAAAAGAGAGTAAAATCCCATGAGTGGAGGAGCTCCCTGGTCAGCCTCAGTAAGAAGCTGAGATCCCTTATAAGATCCTCCAAAGCTAGCTATGAAAACAAAATCACCACTGATTCTAAGGACAACCACAAAGCATTCTATAGCTATGTCAAGAATCTCGATGGCAACACCCAGATTTGCTCTGAGTTACAACACAACGGCACGAAAATTACAGAACTAACTGATATTGCCAACATCCTGGAAGATAGGCTCAATGCTAACTTTATCCCCCCTCACCCCCTAAAGGGCCCATATCTATACAGGAAGAATGCAGAGTCTCTGTAATTACAACTACACAGGTAAAAGCTGTACTCTCTAAAGCCAAAAACACAGCATCCATAGGACCGGGCAATATCCCAGGCTGCGTTTTACATGAACTTCAAAATGAACTGGCTCCCCACTTATGCACCATGTTCAATAATAGCCTTGCATCAAGCTTTGTGCCCACTGAATGGCACACAGCAACAGTTACCCCACTCCACAAAGGGGGAGCCACTACTGATCCTGGGAACTATCGACCTATTAGCCTGATGAGCCTGGTTTGCAAGGCCATGGAACGTATCATCATGGAGCTCATAAACAAAGACATTGGTAACCTCCAAATTCTGGATCCCACCCAGTTCAGGTTTGTGAAAGGCAGATCATGCCTCCTGAACCTGATCGACTTCTTTGAGGCAGTCACCAAAGCCGTAGATGAGGGTAAGGTAGTTCACGCAGCCTATTTTGACCTCGCCAAGGCTTTCAACACCATCCCCCATTCTGGAATTATAGCTAAACTCACTAAACTAGGTATAAATCCCTACGTCACAAGATGGGTTGCCAACTGGTTCACTAACAGAACCCACACTGTAAAAGTTGCAGACTCCAAATCTGACCTCAATGCAGTGATAAGTGGAGTACCACAGGGTTCCATCCTGCGACCTCTCCTGTTTGGTATCTACTTCTCTGAACTACAGGCTAACACAGAAGGCCTCTGGCTAATGAAGTTCGTAGATGACTGTAAACTAGGAGCCATAGTCAAGTCCCCGAATGATGTGGATATCCTACAGAAGGACCTCGTTGAGACAGATGCCTGGTGTCAGAGCCAAGGCCTCAAGCTCAATGCCAAAAAGTGCAGTGTCATCCCCTTTGGTAAAAACTCTGTACCCATGAAGTACCACATAGGCAGCAATCTACTTAACACCAAATGTGTGATAAGAGACCTTGGGACCCAGGTGGACAGTAGTCTCTCCTTTGATAGTCACATCTCCACAGTAGTCAGGAAGTCCTTCTACGTGGCACACCTCATCATAAAAAGGTTCTCATCCAGGAAAAAAAGTTTGCACTTGTTTAAGCTCTGTGGATCCCGTTTTGGCATCCTGCAGACTGCAAGACCATCTGGAAGGAGAAAGAGATATTCTAAGTCTGTCCATTTTATTTTTTTACAAATTTCCTGCTTTCTGTCCTTGATTTTAGTTTTTTTAATGTAATTGCATTCATTTAAACTGTGTTTGATTAAATATTGCTACACACTCAAAAGTGTGCTAGCTTGTACTGCATTTGAATAGTTTTTAATGCTGTTTTAGCTGCTTTTCTTTATAAAAACATAAAAAGGAGTTCTAAGCTTGTTTCCCACCTTCCATGTAAGTAGTCTAGTCCAGATAAAAGGTTTTCTATGTCCAGGACTTTTTGTAAGCTTCTGACCACCCCCCAAGCCTTTCTGTGTTGGAGAGAAGCCTTGTAGCTTATCAGTGAGAGTGGTAAGCAGTAGGTAGCCTATCTACCACAAGAAGAGTGGTTTCTGACCCAGAAATTGTAGTTTATTAGCTGTTTGGTAATTTTTTTCATCTCTTCGAAATTCCTGGTTTAAAAGTCACGTTTGCACTTTTTTCTCCGTCTTTTTTGTAACTAGTCTAGTCCAGATACAGATTTGCTATATTCAGGACTGTTTGCAAGATGCTGAACCCCCCAAGCCTTTCTGTGTTGAAGGGAAACATTTTAGCTTATCAGTGGGAGTGGTAACCACTAGGTCACCTACCAGAAGAGGAATGGCTTCTGGCCAAGAAATTGTAGTTTATCGGCTGTTTGGACAGTTTTTCCATCCCTTTTATCTTCCTGGTTTAAAAGCCAATGTTTGCACTTGTTTCCCACTTTTCTTGTAACTAGTCTAGTCCACATACAAATTTGCTGTATCCAGGACTGTTTGTAAGCTTCTGAGTCCCTGCACAAGCCTTTCTGTGTTGGAGGGAAGCCCTCTAGCTTATCATTGGGAGTGGTAAGCATTAGGTAGTCTATCTATGACATGAGAAGTGATTTCTGGCCCAGAAATTGTAGTTTATTGGCTGTGTGGGCAGTTTTTTCATCCCTGTCATCTTCCTGGTTTAAAAGCCTATGTTTGCACTTGTTTCCCCCTTTCCTGTAGCTAGACTAGTCCAGATACAGATTTGCAGTATTCAGGACTCTTTGTAAGCTTCTAAGCCCCAAAGCCTTTCAGTGTTGGAGGGAAGCCTTGTTGCTTATCAGTGGGACTGGTGAGCAATAGGTAGCCTGTCTACCAAAAAATGTGTGGTTTCTGGCCCAGAAATTGTAGTTTATTGGTTGTTTGGGAAGTTTTTCTATCCCTTTCAACTTTCTGGTTTAAAAGCCCACTTTTGCATGGGTTTGCACTTATTTAAGCTCTGAGAATCCCGTTTTGGCATCCTCCAGACTGCAACAGCATCAGGAAGGAGAAAGAGATACTCTAAGTCCCTACATTTTGATTTTTTCCTAATTTACTGTTTTATGCACTTGCTTTTAGTTGTTTTTTTAAATGTAATTGCATTTATATAAACTGTATTTGATTTAATATTGCTACACAGTCAAGTGTGCTAGTTTGCACTGCATTTCAATTGTTTTTACTGCTGTTTTAGCTGCTTGTCTTAAATAAAAATATAAAAAAAGTTCTAAGTTTGTTTCCCACCTTTTCTGTAACTAGTCTAGCCCAGATACAGGTTTGCTATGTCCAGGACTGTTTGTAAGCTTCTGAGCCCAGCAAGACTTTCAGTAGTACAGTGAAGCCTTCTAGCTTATCAGTGGGAGTGGTAAGCACTAGGTAGCCTATCAACCACAAGAGGAGTTGTTTCTGGCACAGAAATTGTAGTTTATTGGTCGTTTGGGAAATTGTTCCATCCCTTTCAACTTTCTCATTTAAAAGATCACTTTTGCATGGGTTTGCACTTGTTTAATCTCTGTGGATCCTGTTTTGGCATCCTGCAGTCTTCAAGAATATCAGGAAGGAGAAAAAGATACTCTAAGTGCATCCATTTTGATTTTTTCCTAATTTATTTATTTATGCACTTGTTCTTAGTTGTTTTATAATGTAATTGCATTTATTTAAACTGTATTTCTTTAATATTGCTAAAGACTCAAGTGTTCTAGCTTGCACTGCATTTTAATTGTTTTTACTGCTGTTTTAGCTGCTTTTCTGTAAATGAAAAAAAAAAAATTAAAAATGTTCTAAGCTTGTTTCCCACCTTTCTTGTAACTAGTCTACTCCAGATACAGATTTGCTGTATCCAGGAATGTTTGTAAGCTTCTGAGCCCCCCAAGCCATTTTGTATTAGAAGAAGCCCTCTAGCTTATCAGTGGATGTGGTAAGCAGTAGATCGCTTATCTAGCACAAGAGAAATGGTTTCTGGCCAAGAAATTGTAGTTTATTGGCCGTTTGGGCAGTTTTTCCATCTCTTTCATCTTTCTGGTTTAAAAGCCCATGCTTGCACTTGTTTCCCACCTTTCCTGTAACTAGTCTAGTCCAGATACAGATTTACTGTATCCAGGACTGTTTGTAAGCTTCTGAGCCCCCCCGCTAACCTTTCTGTGTTGGAGGGAAGCCTTCTAGCTTATCAGTGGGAGTGGTAAGCACTACATCACCTATTTACCACAAGAGGAATGGTTTCTGGCCCTAAAATTGCAGTTTATTGGCCGTTGTGGCAGTTAGTCTATCCATTTCTACTTTAAAAGCTCACATTTGCACTGGTTTTCTGCCTTTCTTGTAACTAGTCAAGTTCAGATATAGATTTGCTGTATCTGGAACCGTTTGTAAGCTTCTGAGCCTCCCCAAGCCTTTCTGTGTTGAAGGGAAAACGTATAGCTTATCAGAAGGAGTGGTAAGCACTAGGTACCTATCTAGCACAGGAGGAGTGATTTCTGGCCCAGTAATTGTAGTTTATTGGCCATTTGGGCAGTTTTTCCATCCTTTTAAAGTTCCTGGTTTAAAAGCCAATGTTTGCACGTTTCCCACCTTTCTTGTAACTAGTGTAGTCCAGATACATATTTGCTGCATCCAGGACTGTTTGTAAGCTTCTGAGCCCCCCTACAAGCCTTTCTTTGTTGGAGGGAAGCCTTCTGGCTTATCAGTGGGAGTGGAAAGCACTAGGTAGCCTCTCTACCACAAGAGGAATGGTTTCTGGCCTAGAAATTGTAGTTTATTGGCTGTTTAGGCAGTTTTTCCATCCCTTTCAACTTCCTGGATTAAAAGCACATGTTTGTGCTTGTTTCCTGCCTTTCCTGTAACTAGTCTATTCCAGATGCAGATTTGCTGTATCCAGGATCTGTTTGTAAGCTTCTGAGTGCCCCCCAAGCCGTTCTGTGCTGGAGGAAGCCATCTAGCATGTCAGTGGATGTGGTGAGCACTAGGTTGCCAATCTGGCACAAGAGGAATGGTTTCTTGTCCAGAAATTGTAGTTTATTGGCCGTTTGGGCAGTTTTTACATCCCTTACAACTTTTTGGTTTAAAAGCCCATGTTTGTACTTGTTTCAGAGATTTCCAGTAACAAGACTAGTCCAGATACAGATTTGAAGTATCCATGACTGTTAGTATGCTTCTGAGCCCCTGCAAGCTTTTCTGTGTTGGAAGAAAGCCTTCTAGCTTATCAGTGGGAGTGGTAAGCACTAGGTAGCCTATCAACAACAAGATGAGTGGTTTCTGGCCCAGAAATTGCAGTTTATCAGCTGTTTGGGAAATTTTTCCATCCCTTTTATCTTCCTGGTTTAAAAGCCCATATTTGCACTTGTTTCCCACCTTTCTTGTAACTAGTCTAGTCCACATATGAATTTGCTGTATCCAGGACTGTTTGTAAGCTTCTGAGTCCCCGCACAAGCCTTTCTGTGTTGGTGGGAAGCCCTCTAGCTTATCATTGGGAGTGGTAAGCATTAGGTAGTCTATCTATGACATGAGAAGTGATTTCTGGCCCAGAAATTGTAGTTTATTGGCTGTTTGGGCAGTTTTTTCATCCATGTCATCTTCCTGGTTTAAAAGTCTATGTTTGCACTTGTTTCCCCCTTTCCTGTAGCTAGACTAGTCCAGATACAGATATGCAGTATTCAGGACTCTTTCTAAGTTTCTAAGCCCCCCCCCAAGCCTTTCTGTGCTGGAGGAAAGCATTCTAGCTTATCAGTGGGAGTGGAACACTCTAGGTAGCCTATGTACCACAAGAGGAGTGGTTTCTGGCCCAAAAATTGTAGTTTGTTGGCCGTTTAGGAAATTTTTGCATCCCTTTCAACCTTCTCATTTAAAATACCACTTTTGTATGGGTTTACACTCATTTAAGCTCTGCAGATCCTGCTTTGGCATCCTGCAAGATCATCAGGAAGGATAAATAGATACTTTAAGTGCCTCCATTTTGACTTTTTTTCTAATTTCCTGTTTTCTGCACTTGTTTTTAGTTGTTTTTTTAATTTCATTGTATTTATTTAAACTGTATTTGATTAAATATTGCTACTCACTCAAGTGTGCTAGCTTGCACTGCATTTGAATTGTTTTTACTGCTGTTTTAGCTGCTTGTCTTTAAAAAACATAAAAAATAGTTCTAAGCTTGTTTCCCACCATCCCTGTAACTAGTGTAGTCCAGATACAGGTTTTCTGTATCCAGGACTGTTTGTAAGCTTCGGAGCAACTCCCAAGCCTTTATGTGTTGGAGAAAAGCCTTCTAGCTTATTAGTGGCAGTGGTAAGCACTGGGTAGCCTATTTACCACAAGAAGAGTGGTTTCTGTCCCAGAAATTGTACTTTTTGTGGCTGTTTGGGCAGTTTTTCCATCCCTTTGAATTTCCTGGTTTAAAAGTCATGTTTGCACTTGTTTCCTTTCTTTCTTGTAACTAGTCTAGTCCAGATACAGAGTTACTGTATTCAGGACTGTTTGTAAGATGCTGAGCCCCCCAAGCCTTTCTGTGTTGGAGGAAAACCATCTAGCTTACCAGTGGGAGTGGTAACCACTAGGTCACCTACCAGAAGAGGAATGGCTTCTGGCCAGGAAATTGTATTTTATTATCTGTTTGAGCAGCTTCTCCATCTCTTTGAACTTCCTGGTTTAAAAACCCACATTTGCGCTTGTTTCCTACCTTTCTTATAACTAGTCTAGTCCACATACAAATTTGCTGTATCCAGGACTGTTTGTAAACTTCTGAGTCCTCCCACAAGCCTTTCTGTGTTGGAGGAAGCCCTCTAGCTTATCAGTTTGAGTGGTAAGCACTAGCTAGCCTGTCTACCACAATAAAAGTGGTTTCTGGCCCAGAAATTGTAGTTATTTGGCTGTATGGGCAGTTTTTCCATCCCTTTCAACTTCCTGGTTTAAAAGCCTATGTTTGCACTTGTTTCCCATCTTTCCTGTAACTAGACTAATCCAGATTTGCAGTAACTAGGACTCTTTGTAAGCTTCTTAGCCCCCCCCCCCAAGCATTTCTGTGCCAGAGGGAAGCCTTCTAGCTTATCAGTGGGAGTGGAAAGGTCTATGTAGCCTATCTACCAGAAGAGGAATGGTCGTTGGCCCAGAAATTGTAGTTTATTGGCCATTTGGAATTTTTTCAATTCCTTTCAACCTTCTCATTTAAAAGACAACTTTTTCATGGGTTAGCACTTGTTCAAGCTCTTCAGATCCTGTTGTGGCATCCTGCAGACTGCAAGAGCATCAGGAAGGAGAAAGAGATTCTCTAAGTGCCTCCATTTTGAGTTTTTCATAATTTACTGATTTCTCCATTTGTTTTGAGTTGTTTTTTTAATGTTGTTGCATTTATTTAAACTGTATTTCTTTAATATTGCTACACACTCAAGTGTGCTAGCTTGCACTGCTTGTTTTTACTGCTGATTTACCTGCTTATCTTTTAGAAAAACATAAAAAAATGTTGTAAGCTTTTTTTCTGCCTTCCCTGTAACTAGTCTAGTTCAGATACAGCTTTGCTATGTCCAGGACTGTTTGTATGCTTTTTAACCCCCCAAGCCTTTCTGTGTTGGGGTAAACCTTCTAGCTAATTAGGGGGATTGGTAAGCACTAGGCAGCCTATCTACCACAAGAAGCATGGTTTCTGGCCCAGAAATTGTAGTTTATTGGCTGTTTGGGCAGTTTTTTCATTCCTTTGAGTTTCCTGGTATAAAAGTCCAGGTTTGAACTTTTTCCCACCTTTCTTGTAACTAGTCTAGTCCAGATACATATTTGCTGTATCCAGGACTGTTTGTAAGATTCTGTGCCCCCCCAAGCCTTTCTGTGTTGGAGGGAAACCTTCTAGCTTATCAGTGGGAGTGGTAACCACTAGGTTGGCTACCAGAAGAGGAATGGCTTCTGGCCAAGAAACTGTAGTTTATTGGCTGTTTGGGCAGTTTTTCCATCCCTTTGAACTTCCTGGTTGAAAACCAAATATTTGCGTTTGTTTCCCACCTTTCTTGTAACTAGTCTAGAGCACATACAAATTTGCTGTATCCAGGAATGCTTGTAAGCTTCTGAGTCCCCGCACAAGCCTTTCTGTGTCGGAGGAAATCCCTCTACCTTATCAGTGGGAGTGGTAAGCACTAGGTAGCCTGTCTATGACAAGAGAAATGGTTTGTGGCTCAGAAATTGAAGTTTATTGGCTGTTTGGGCAGTTTTTCCATCTCTGTCAACTTCCTGGTTTAAAACCCTATGTTTGCACTTGTTTCCCCCCTTTCTTGCAACTAGATTAGTCCAGATACAGATTTGTAGTATTCAGGACTCTTTGTAAGCATCCGAGCCACCCAAACCTTTCTGTGCTGGAGGGAAGCCTTCTAGCTTATCAGTGGGAGTGGAATGCTCTAGGTAGCCTATCTACCACAAGAGGAGTGGTTTCTGGGCCAAAAATTGTAGTTTGTTGGCCATTTTGGGAAATTTTTCTATCCCTTTCAACCTTCTCATTTAAAATACCACTTTTGTATGGGTTTATACTCATTTAAGCTCAGCATATCCCGTTTTGGCATCCTGCAAGAGCATCAGGAAGGATAAATAGATAATCTAAGTGCCTCCATTTTGACTTTTTCCTAATTTCCTGCTTTCTGCATTTGTTTTTAGTTGTTTTTAATGTAATTGCATTTATTTAAACTGTAGTTGATTAAATATTGCTACACACTTAAGCGTGCTAGCTTGCACTGCATTTGAATTGTTTTTACTGCTGTTTTAGCTGCTTGTCTTTAAAAAAAACATAAAAAAGAGTTCTAAGCTTGTTGCCCACCTTGCCTTTAAATAGTCTAGTCCAGATACAGGTTTGCTATATCCAGGATCTGTTTGTAAGCTTCTGAGTGCCCCCCAAGCCGTTCTGTGCTGGAGGAAGCCATCTAGCATGTCAGTGGATGTGGTGAGCACTAGGTTGCCAATCTGGCACAAGAGGAATGGTTTCTTGTCCAGAAATTGTAGTTTATTGGCCGTTTGGGCAGTTTTTACATCCCTTACAACTTTTTGGTTTAAAAGCCCATGTTTGTACTTGTTTCAGAGATTTCCAGTAACAAGACTAGTCCAGATACAGATTTGAAGTATCCATGACTGTTAGTATGCTTCTGAGCCCCTGCAAGCTTTTCTGTGTTGGAAGAAAGCCTTCTAGCTTATCAGTGGGAGTGGTAAGCACTAGGTAGCCTATCAACAACAAGATGAGTGGTTTCTGGCCCAGAAATTGCAGTTTATTGGCTGTTTGGGAAATTTTTCCATCCCTTTCAACTTTCTGGTTTAAAAGGCTGCTTTTGCTTGTTTAAGCTCTGTGGATCCCATTTTGGCATCCTGCAGACTGCAAGACCATCTGGAAGGAGAAAGAGATACTCTAAGTCCCTCCATTTTATTTTTTTTACAAATTTCCTGCTTTCTGCCCTTGTTTTTAGTTTTTTTAATGTAATTGCATTCATTCAAACTGTATTTGATTAAATATTGCTACACACTCAAGTGTGCTAGCTTGTACTGCATTTGAATAGTTTTTAATGCTGTTTTAGCTGCTTTTCTTTATAAAAACATAAAAAGGAGTTCTAAGCTTATTTCCCACCTTCTGTGTAGCTAGTCTAGTCCAGATAAAAGGTTTTCTATGTCCAGGACTTTTTGTAAGCTTCTGAGCACCCCCCGCCAAGCCTTTCTGTGTTGGATAGAAGCCTTCTAGCTTATCAGTGAGAGTGGCAAGCACTAGGTAGCCTATCTACCACAAGAAGAGTGGTTTCTGACCCAGAAATTGTAGTTTTTAGCTGTTTGGGAAATTTTTTCATCCCTTTGAAATTCCTGGTTTAAAAGTCACGTTTGTGCTTTTTTCCCATCTTTCTTGTAACTAGTCTAGTCCAGATACATATTTGCTATACTCAGGACTATTTGCAAGATGCTGAGCCCCCCAAGCCATTCTGTGTTGAAGGGAAACATTTTAGCTTATCAGTGGGAGTGGTAACCACTAGGTCACCTACCAGAAGAGGAATGGCTTCTGGCCAAGAAATTGTAGTTTATCAGCTGTTTGGGCAGTTTTTCCATCCCTTTTATCTTCCTGGTTTAAAAGCCCATATTTGCACTTGTTTCCCACCTTTCTTGTAACTAGTCTAGTCCACATACGAATTTGCTGTATCCAGGACTGTTTGTAAGCTTCTGAGTCCCCGCACAAGCCTTTCTGTGTTGGTGGGAAGCCCTCTAGCTTATCATTGGGAGTGGTAAGCATTAGGTAGTCTATCTATGACATGAGAAGTGATTTCTGGCCCAGAAATTGTAGTTTATTGGCCGTTTGGGCAGTTTTTTCATCCATGTCATCTTCCTGGTTTAAAAGTCTATGTTTGCACTTGTTTCCCCCTTTCCTGTAGCTAGACTAGTCCAGATACAGATATGCAGTATTCAGGACTCTTTCTAAGTTTCTAAGCCCCCCCCCAAGCCTTTCTGTGCTGGAGGAAAGCATTCTAGCTTATCAGTGGGAGTGGAACACTCTAGGTAGCCTATGTACCACAAGAGGAGTGGTTTCTGGCCCAAAAATTGTAGTTTGTTGGCCGTTTAGGAAATTTTTGCATCCCTTTCAACCTTCTCATTTAAAATACCACTTTTGTATGGGTTTACACTCATTTAAGCTCTGCAGATCCTGCTTTGGCATCCTGCAAGATCATCAGGAAGGATAAATAGATACTTTAAGTGCCTCCATTTTGACTTTATTTCTAATTTCCTGTTTTCTGCACTTGTTTTTAGTTGTTTTTTTTAATTTCATTGTATTTATTTAAACTGTATTTGATTAAATATTGCTACTCACTCAAGTGTGCTAACTTGCACTGCATTTGAATTGTTTTTACTGCTGTTTTAGCTGCTTGTCTTTAAAAAACATAAAAAATAGTTCTAAGCTTGTTTCCCACCATCCCTGTAACTAGTGTAGTCCAGATACAGGTTTTCTGTATCCAGGACTGTTTGTAAGCTTCGGAGCAACTCCCAAGCCTTTCTGTGTTGGAGAAAAGCCTTCTAGCTTATTAGTGGCAGTGGTAAGCACTGGGTAGCCTATTTACCACAAGAAGAGTGGTTTCTGTCCCAGAAATTGTACTTTTGTGGCTGTTTGGGCAGTTTTTCCATCCCTTTGAATTTCCTGGTTTAAAAGTCATGTTTGCACTTGTTTCCTTTCTTTCTTGTAACTAGTCTAGTCCAGATACAGAGTTACTGTATTCAGGACTGTTTATAAGATGCTGAGCCCCCCAAGCCTTTCTGTGTTGGAGGAAAACCATCTAGCTTACCAGTGGGAGTGGTAACCACTAGGTCACCTACCAGAAGAGGAATGGCTTCTGGCCAGGAAATTGTATTTTATTATCTGTTTGAGCAGCTTCTCCATCTCTTTGAACTTCCTGGTTTAAAAACCCACATTTGCGCTTGTTTCCTACCTTTCTTATAACTAGTCTAGTCCACATACAAATTTGCTGTATCCTTTCAACCTTCTCATTTAAAATACCACTTTTGTATGGGTTTATACTCATTTAAGCTCAGCATATCCCGTTTTGGCATCCTGCAAGAGCATCAGGAAGGATAAATAGATAATCTAAGTGCCTCCATTTTGACTTTTTCCTAATTTCCTGCTTTCTGCATTTGTTTTTAGTTGTTTTTAATGTAATTGCATTTATTTAAACTGTAGTTGATTAAATATTGCTACACACTTAAGCGTGCTAGCTTGCACTGCATTTGAATTGTTTTTACTGCTGTTTTAGCTGCTTGTCTTTAAAAAAAACATAAAAAAGAGTTCTAAGCTTGTTGCCCACCTTGCCTTTAAATAGTCTAGTCCAGATACAGGTTTGCTATATCCAGGACTGTTTGTAAGCTTCTGAGCACCCCCCACAAGCCTTTCTGTGTTGGAGAGAAACCTAGCTTATCAGTGGTAGTGGTAAGCACTAGATAGCCTATCTACCAAAAGGGAAGTGGTTTCTGGCCTAGAAATTATGGTATATTGGCTGTTTGGGCAGTTTTTCCATCCCTTTCAGCTTCCTGGTTTAAAAGCATATGTTTGCACTTGTTTCCCTCCTTCCTGTAACTAGACTAGTCCAGTTACAGATTTGCAGTATCAAGGACTCTTTGTAAGCTTCTGAGCCACCCAAGCCTTTCTGTGCTGGAGGAAAGCCTTCTAGCTTATCAGTGGGAGTGGTAAGCTCTAGGTAGCCTGTCTATGACAAGAGGAATGGTTTCTGGCCCAGAAATTGTAGTTTATTTGCTGTTTGGGCAGTTTTTCCATCTCTTTCAACTTTCTGGTTTAAAATCCCTATGTTTGCACTTGTTTCCTACCTTTCCTCTAACTAATCTAGTCCACATACAGATTTGCTGTCTCCAGGACTGTTTGTGAGCCCCCAAGCCTTTCTGTGCTGGAGGAAGCCTTCTAGCTTATCAGTGGGAGTGGTAAGAACTAGGTAGCCTATCTACCACAAGAGGAGTGGTTTCTGGCTCAGAAATTGTAGTTTGTTGGCCATTTTGGGAAATATTTCCATCCCTTTCAACCTTCTCATTTAAAATACCACTTTTGTATGGGTTTATACTCATTTAAGCTCAGCATATCCCGTTTTGGCATCCTGCAAGAGCATCAGGAAGGATAAATAGATAATCTAAGTGCCTCCATTTTGACTTTTTCCTAATTTCCTGC
Source organism: Protopterus annectens (assembly GCF_019279795.1). Taxonomy (NCBI): domain Eukaryota; kingdom Metazoa; phylum Chordata; order Ceratodontiformes; family Protopteridae; genus Protopterus; species Protopterus annectens. The sequence continues at coordinate 1,092,520,886 of NC_056727.1, read as the reverse complement.
TTTCTGCATTTGTTTTTAGTTGTTTTTAATGTAATTGCATTTATTTAAACTGTAGTTGATTAAATATTGCTACACACTTAAGCGTGCTAGCTTGCACTGCATTTGAATTGTTTTACTGCTGTTTTAGCTGCTTGTCTTTAAAAAAAACATAAAAAAGAGTTCTAAGCTTGTTGCCCACCTTGCCTTTAAATAGTCTAGTCCAGATACAGGTTTGCTATATCCAGGACTGTTTGTAAGCTTCTGAGCACCCCCCACAAGCCTTTCTGTGTTGGAGAGAAACCTAGCTTATCAGTGGTAGTGGTAAGCACTAGATAGCCTATCTACCAAAAGGGAAGTGGTTTCTGGCCTAGAAATTATGGTATATTGGCTGTTTGGGCAGTTTTTCCATCCCTTTCAGCTTCCTGGTTTAAAAGCATATGTTTGCACTTGTTTCCCTCCTTTCCTGTAACTAGACTAGTCCAGTTACAGATTTGCAGTATCAAGGACTCTTTGTAAGCTTATGAGCCACCCAAGCCTTTCTGTGCTGGAGGAAAGCCTTCTAGCTTATCAGTGGGAGTGGAAAGCTCTAGGTAGCCTATCTACCGCAAGAGGAGTGGTTTCTGGCCCAGAAATTGTAGTTTGTTTGCAGTTTGGGAAATTATTTAATCTCTTTCAACTTTCTGATTTAAAATCCCGCTTTTGCATGGGTTTGCACTTGTTTAAGCTCTCTGGATCCAGTTTTGGCATCCTGCAGACTGCAAGAGCATCATAAAAGAGAAAGAGATACTCTAAGTCTATCCATTTTGACCTTTTCCTAATTTATTGATTACTGCACTTGTTTTTAGTTGTTTTTTAATGTAATTGCATTTCTTTAAACTGTATTTTTTAATATAGCTACACACTCAAGTGTGCTAGCTTGCAATGCATTTGAATTCTTTTTGCTGCTGTTTTAGCTGCTTTTCTGTAAATAAAACATAAAAAAGAGTTCTAAGCTTGTTTCCTACCTTTCCTCTAACTAATCTAGTCCACATATAGATTTGCTGTCTCCAGGACTGTTTGTGAGTTTCTGAGCCCCCACTCTAAGCCTTTCTGTGTTGGAAGGAAGCCTTCAAGCTTATTAGTGGGAGTGGTAAGAACTAGGTAGCCTATCTTCCACATGAGGAGTGGTTTCTGGCTCAGAAATTGTAGTTTGTTGGCCGTTTGGGAAATATTTCCATCCCTTTCAACCTTCTCATTTAAAAGACCACTTTTACATGGGTTTACACTCATTTAAGCTCTGTGGATCCTGTTTTGGCATCTGCAAGAGCATCAGGAAGGAGAAACAGATACTCTAAGTGCCTCCATTTTGACTTTTTCCTAATTTCCTGCTTTCTGCACTTGTTTTTAGTTGTTTTTTTAATGTAATTGCATTTATTTAAACTGCAGTTGATTAAATATTGCTACACACAAGTGTGCTAGCTTGCACTGCATTTGAATTGTTTTTACTGCTGTTTTAGCTGCTTGTCTTTAAAAAAAACATAAAAAAGAGTTCTAAGCTTGTTTCCCACCTTCCCTGTAAATAGTCTAGTCCAGATACAGGTTTGCTATATCCAGGACTGTTTGTAAGCTTCTGAGCACCCCCCCACAAGTCTTTCTGTGTTGGAGAGAAGCCTTGCTTATCAGAGGTAGTGGTAAGCACTAGATAGCCTATCTACCAAAAGGGAAGTGGTTTCTGGCCTAGAAATTATGGTATATTGGCTGTTTGGGCAGTTTTTCCATCCCTTTCAACTTCCTGGTTTAAAAGCATATGTTTGCACTTGTTTCCCTCCTTTCCAGTAACTAGACTAGTCCAGTTTTGCAGTATCAAGGACTCTTTGTAAGCTTCTGAGCCAGCCAAGCCTTTCTGTGTTGGAGGGAAGTCTTCTAGCTTATCAGTGGGAGTGGAAAGCTCTAGGTAGCCTATCTACCACAAGAGGAGTGGTTTCTGGTCCAGAAATTGTAGTTTGTTTGCAATTTGGGAAATTTTTCCATCCCTTTCAACTTTCTGATTTAAAATCCCACTTTTGCATGGATTTGTACTTCTCTGGATCCAGTTTTGGTATCCTGCAGACTGCAAGAGCATCAGGAAAGAGAAAGAGATACTCTAAGTCCATCCATTTTGACTTTTTCCTAATTTATTGATTTCTGCACTTGTTTTTAGTTGTTTTTTAATGCAATTGTATTTCATTAAACTGTATTTTTTAATATAGCTACACACTCAAGTGTGCTAGCTTGCAATGCATTTGAATTCCTTTTGCTGCTGTTTTAGCTGCTTTCCTGTAAAAAAGCATAAAAAAGAGTTCTAAGCTTGTTTCCTACCTTTCCTTTAACTAATCTAGTTCAGATACAGATTTTCTGTCTCCAGGACTGTTTGTAAGCTTCTGAGCCCCCACTCCAAGCCTTTCTGTGTTGGAGGGAAGCCTTCAAGCTTATCAGTGGGTGTGGTAAGAACTAGGTAGCCTATCTACCACATGAGGAGTGGTTTCTGGCTCAGAAATTGTAGTTTGTTGACCGTTTGGGAAATTTTTCCATCCCTTTCAACCTTCTCATTTAAAAGACCACTTTTGCATGGGTTTACACTCATTTAAGCTCTGTGGATCCTGTTTTGGCATCTGCAAGAGCATCAGGAAGGATAAATAGATACTCTAATTGCCTCCATTTTGACTTTTTCCTAATTTTCTGCTTTCTGCACTTGTTTTTAGTTGTTTTTTAATGTAATTGCATTTATTTAAACTTTATTTGATTAAATATTGCTACACACTCAAGTGTGCTAGCTTGCACTGCATTTGAATTGTTTTTACTGATGTTTTAGCTGCTTGTCTTTAAAAAACATAGAGTTCTAAGCTTGTTTCCCATCTTCCCTGTAACTAGTCTAGTCCAGATACAGGTTTGCTATATCCAGGACTATTTATAAGTTTCTGAGCACCCCCCCAAGCCTTTCTGTGTTGGAGAGAAGCCTTCTAGCTTATCAGTGGGAGTGGTAAGCACTAGGTAGCCTATCTACCACAAGAGAAGTGGTTTCTGGCCCGGAAATTATGGTTTATTTACTGTTTGGGTAGTTTTTCCATCACTTTCAACTTCCTGGTTTAAAAGCCTACACTTGCACTTGTTTCCCCCCTTTCCTTTAGCTAGACTAGTCCAGGTACAGATTTGCAGTATCAAGGACTCTTTGTAAGCTTCTGAGCCACCCAAGCCTTTCTGTGCTGGAGAGAAGCCTTCTAACTTATCCGTGGGAGGGAAAAGCTCTAAGTAGCCTATCTACCACAAGAGGAGTGGTTTCTGGCCCAGAAATTGTAGTTTGTGTGCGGTTTGGGAAATATTTTGATCCCTTTCAACTTTCTGATTTAAAATCCCGCTTTTGTACAGGTTTGCACTTGTTTAAGCTCTCTGGATCCAGTTTTGGCATCCTGCAGACTGCAAGAGAATTAGGAAAGAGAAAGAGATACTTTTAAGTCCCTCCATTTTGACTTTTTCCTAATTTATTGATTTTTGCACTTGTTTTTAGTTTTTTTTAATGTAATTGCATTTCTTTAAACTGTATTTCTTTAAGATTGCTACAGTCTCAAGTGTGCTAGCTTGCAATGCATTTAAATTCTTTTTGCTGCTGTTTTAGCTGCTTTTCTGTAAAAAAAGCATAAAAAAGAGTTCTAAGCTTGTTTCCTACCTTACCTCTAACTTGTCTTGCCCTGCTACAGATTTGTTGTATCCAGGACTGTTTGTAAATTTCTGAGCCCCCACTCCAAGCCTTTCTGTGTTGGAGGGAAGCCTTCTAGCTTATCAATGGGAGTGGTAAGCACTAGGTAGCCTATCTACCAGAAGAGGAATGTTTTTTGGCCTAGACATTTTAGTTTATTGGCTATTTAGACATTTTTCCATCCCTTTCAACTTCCTTGTTTAAAGGCATGTCTTTGTACTTGTTTCCTGCTTTTCCTGTAACTACACTAGTCCTGATACAGATTTGCTGTATCCAGGACTATTTGTAAGCTTCTGAGCCCCTCCAAGCCTTTCTGTGTTGGAGGAAGCCCTCTAGCTTATCAGTGGATGTAGTGAGCACTAGGTTGGTAATCTAGCAAAAGAGGAATGGTTTCTGGCCTAGAAATTGTAGTTTATTGGCTGTTTGGGCAGTTTTTACATCCCTTACAACTTTCTAGTTTAAAAGCCCATGTTTTCACTTGTTTCAGAGATTTCCTGTAACAAGGCAAGTCCAGATACAGATATGTAGTATCCGCTACTGTCTGTAAGCTTTTGAGCCCACACTCCAAGCCTTTCTGTGTTGGAGGGAAGCCTTCTAGCTTATCAGTGGGAGTGGTAAGCACTAGGTAGCCTATCTACCACAAGTGGAATGGTTTCTGGCCTAGAAATTTTAGTTTATTGGCTGTTTAGGCATTTTTTCCATCCCTTTCAACTTCCTTGTTTAAAAGCATGTGTTTGTACTTGTTTTCTGCTTTTTCTGTACCTAGTCTAGTCCTGATACAGATTTGCTGTATCCAGGACTATTTGTAAGCTTCTGAGCCCCCCTCTAAGCCTTTCTGTGTTGGAGGAAGCCCTCTAGCTTATCAGTGGATGTAGTGAGCACTAGGTTGCTAATCTGGCACAAGAGGAATGGTTTCTGGCCCAGAAATTGTAGTTTATTGGCTGTTTGGGCAGTTTTTACATCCCTTACAACTTTCTGGTTTAAAAGCCCATGCTTGCACTTGTTTCACAGATTTTCTGTAACAAGACAAGCCCAGATACAGAAATGCAATATCTGCTACTGTTTGTAAGCTTTTGAGCCCCCACTCCAAGCCTTTCTGCATTGGAAGGAAGCCTTCTAGCTTATCAGTGGGAGTGGTAAGCACTAGGTAGCCAATCTACCACATGAGGAATGGTTTCTGGCCTAGAAATTTTAGTTTATTGGCTGTTTAGGCATTTTTCCATACCTTTCAACTTCCTTGTTTAAAAGCACGTGTTTGTACTTTTTTTCTGTAACTAGTCTAGTCTTGATACAGATTTGCTGTATCCAGGACTATTTGTAAACTTCTGAGCTCCCCCTAAGCCTTTCTGTGTTGGAGGAAGCCCTCTAGCCTATCAATGGATGTAGTGAGCACTAGGTTGCTAATCTGGCACAAGAGGAATAGTTTCTGGCCCAGAAATTGTAGTTTATTGGCTGTATGGGCAGTTTTTACATCCCTTACAACTTTCTGGTTTAAAAGCCCATGTTTGCACTTGTTTCAGAGATTTCCTGTAACAAGACAAGTCTGGATACAGATATGCAGTATCCGCTACTGTCAGTAAGCTTTTGAGCCTCCACTCCAAGCCTTTCTGTGTTGGAGGGAAGCCTTGTAGCTTATCAGTGGGAGTGGTAAACACTAGGTAGCCTATCTACCACATGAAGAATGGTTTCTGGCCTAGAAAGTTTAGTTTATTGGCTGTTTATGCATTTTTTTCCATCCCTTTCAACTTCCTTGTTTAAAAGCATGTGTTTGTACTTGTTTCATGCTTTTCCTGTAACTAGTCTAGTCTTGATACAGATTTGCTGTATCCAGGACTATTTGTAAGCTTCTGAGCCCCCCTAAGCCTTTCTGTGTTGGAGGAAGCCCTCTAGCTTATCAGTGGATGTAGTGAGCACTAGGTTGCTAATCTGGCACAAGAGGAATGGTTTCTGGCCCAGATATTGTAGTTTATTGGCTGTTTGGGCAGTTTTTACATCCCTTACAACTTTCTGGTTTAAAAGCCCATATTTGCACATGTTTCAGAGATTTCCTGTAACAAGACAAGTCCAGATACAGATATGCAGTATCCGCTACTGTTTGTAAGCTTTTGAGCCCCCACTCCAAGCCTTTCTGTGTTGGAGGGAAGCCTTCTAGCTTATTAGTGGGAGTGGTAATCACTAGGTAGCCTATCTACCACATGAGGAATGGTTTCTGGCCTAGAAATTTTAGTTTATTGGCTGTTTAGGCATTTTTTCCATCCCTTTCAACTTCCTTGTTTAAAAGCACGTGTTTGTACTTGTTTCATGCTTTTCCTGTAACTAGTCTAGTCTTGATACAGATTTGCTGTATCCAGGACTATTTGTAAGCTTTTGAGCCCCCCAAAGCCTTTCTGTGCTGGAGGAAGCCCTCTAGTTTATCAATGGATGTAGTGAGCACTAGGTTGCTAATCTGGCACAAGAGAAATGGTTTCTGGTCCAGAAATTGCAGTTTATTGGCTGTTTGGGCAGTTTTTACATCCCTTACAACTTTCTAGTTGAAAAGCCCATGTTTGCACTTGTTTCAGAGATTTCCTGTAGCAAGACAAGTCCAGATGCAGATTTGCAGTATCCACTACTGTTTGTAAGCTTTTGAGCCCCCAAAGCTTTTCTGTGTAGGATGGAAGCCTTCTAGCTTATCAGTGGGAGTGGTAAGCACTAGGTAGCCTACCTACCACAAGAGAAGTGGTTTCTGGCCCAGAAATTGTAGTTTATTGGCTGTTTGGGACGTTTTTCTATCTCTTTCAACTGTCTGGTTTAAAAAGCTGCTTTTGCATGGGTTTGCACTTGTTTAAGCTCTGCAGATCCAGTTTTGTGATCCTGCAGACTGGAAAACCATGAGGAAGAAGAAAGAGATACTCTAAGTCCCTCCATTTTGATTTTTTCCTAATTTCCTGCTTTCTGCACTTGTTTTTAGTTGTTTTTTTCAATGTAATTGCATTTAGGTAAACTGTATTTGATTTAATATTGCTACACACTCAAGTGTACTAGCTTGCACTGCATTTGAATTGTTTTTACTGCCGATTTAGCTGCTTGTCTTTAAAAAAAGATAAAAAAAATAGTTCTAAGCTGGTTTCCAACCTTCCCTGTAACTAGTCTAGTCCAGATACAGTTTTGGTATGTCCAGGACTTTTTGCAAGCTTCTGAGCACCCCCTAAACTTTTCTGTGTTGGAGAGAAGCCTTCTTGCTTATCAGTGAGAGTAGTAAACACTAGATAGCCTATCTACCACAAGAGGAATGGCTTCTGGACAAGAAATTGTATTTATTGACTGTTTGGGCAGTTTTTCCATCCCTTTGAACTTCCTGGTTTAAAATCCCACATTTGCACTTGTTTCCCACCTTTCTTGTAACTAGTCTAATCCACATACAAATTTGCTGTATCCAGGACTGTTTGTAAACTTTTGAGTCCCCCCACAAGCCTTTCTGTGTTAGAGGGTAGTCCTTTAGCTTATCAGTAAGAGTGGTAAGCATTAGGTAGCATATCTACCACAAGAGAAGTGGTTTCTGGTTCAATAATTGTAGTTTTTTTGGCTGTTTGGGCAGTTTTCCATCCCTTTCAACTTCCTGGTTTAAAAGCTTATGTTTGCACTTGTTTTCCACCTTTCTTGTAACTAGACTAATCCAGATACATATTTGCAGTATCCAGGACTCTTTGTAAGCTTCTTAGCCCCTCAAGCCTTTCTGTGCTGGAGGGAAGCCTTCTAGTTTATCAGTGGAAGTGGAAAGTTCTAGGTAGCCTATCTACCAGAAGAGGAGTGTTTTCTTGCCCAGAAATTGTAGTTTATTGGCCATTTGGGAAATGTTTCAATCCCTTTCAACCTCCTCATTTAAAAGACCACTTTTGAATGGGTTTGCACTTGTTTAAGCTCTTTGGATCCTGTTTTGGCATCCTGCAGGCTGCAAGAACATCAGGAAGGACTAAGTGATACTCTAAGTGCCTCCATTTTGAGATGATCATAATTTACTGATTTTTCCATTTGTTATTAGTTGTCTTTTAATGTAGTTGCATTTATTTAAACTGTATTTCTTTAATATTGCTACACACTCAAGTGTGCTAGCTTGCACTGCATTTGAATTGTTTTTACTGCTGTTTTACCTGCTTGTCTTTAAGAAAAACATAGAAAAAGTTCTAAGCTTTTTTTTCCTGCCTTTCCTGTAACTAATCTAGTTCAGATACAGATTTGCTATGTCTAGGACTGTTTGTATGCTTCTGATGCCCCCAAGCCATTCTGTGCTGGTGGTAAAACTTGTAGCTAATCAGTGGGTGTGTAAGCACTTGGTAGCCTATCTACCACAAGAAGCGTGATTTCTGGCCCAGAAATTGTAGTTTATTGGCTGTTTGGGCAGTTTTTTTCATTCATTTTAATTTCCTGGTTTAAAAGACCAGGTTTGTGCTTTTTCCCACCTTTCTTGTAACTAGTCTAGTCCAAATACAGATTAACTGCATCCGGGACTGTTTGTAAGATTTTGAGGCCCCCCCCAAGCCTTTCTGTGTTGGGGGGAAACCTTCTAGCGTTTCAGTGGGAGTGGTAATTACTAGGTCACCTGTCTACCAGAAGAGGAATTATTTCTGGCCAGGAAATTGTAGTTTATTGGCTGTTTGGGCAGTTTTTCCATCCCTTTGAACTTCCTGGTTTAAAAGCCCATGTTTGAGCTTGTTTCCCACCTTTCTTGTAACAAGTGTAGTTTAGATACACATTTGCTGTATCCAGGACCATCCCACAAGCCTTTCTGTGTTGGAGGGAAGCCTTCTAGCTTATCAGTGGGAGTGGTACGCACTAGGTAGCCTATCTACCACATGAGGAGTGGTTTCTGGCCCAGAAATTGTAGTTTATTGACCATTTGGGAAATTTTTCCATCCTTTTCATCCTTCTCATTTAAAAGACCACTTTTGCATGGGTTTGCACTTGTTTAAGCTCTGTGGATCCTGTTTTGGCATCCTGCAGATTGCAAGTGCATCAGGAAGGATAAATAGATACTCTAAGTACCTCCATTTTGACTTTTTTATAATTTATTGATTTCTGCATTTGTTTTTAGTTGTTTTTTAAATGTAATTGCATTTATTTAAACTGTATTTCCTTAATATTGCTACAAACTCAAGTGTGCAAGCTTGCACTGCATTTGAATTGTTTTACTGCTGCTTTAGCTGCTTTTCTGTAAAAAAAAAGATAAAAAAGTTCTAAGCTTGTTTCCCACCCTTCCTCAAACTAGTCTAGTCCAGATACAAATTTGCTGTACACAGGACTGGTTGTAAGCTTCTGAGAACCCCTTAAGCCTTTTTGTGTTGGAGGGAAGCCTTATTGCTTATCAGTGGGAGTGGCAAGCACTGAGTCACCTATCTACCACAAGAAGAATTGTTTCCTGCAGAGCAATAGTAGTTTATTGGCCGTTTGGGCAGTTTTCCATTCCTTTCTGCTTTCTGGTTTAAAAACCCATGTTTGCACTTGTATCCTGCCTTTCCTGTAATTAAACTAGTGCAGATACAGATTTGCTGTAGCCAGGACTGTTTCTACACTTCTGACCCCCACAAGCCTTTCTGTGTTGTAGGTAAACTTTCTAACTAATCAGTAAGAGCGGTAAGCACTATGTAGCCTATCTACCTCAAGAAGCATGGTTTCTGACACAGAAATTGTAGTTTATTGGCTGTTTGGGCAGTTTTTCCATCCCTTTGAACTTCCTGGTTTAAAAGCCCACTTTTGTGCTTATTTCTCACCTTTCTTGTAACTAGTCTAGTCCACATACAAATATGCTCTGTTCAGGACTGTTTGTAAGGTTCTGAGTCCCCCCACAAGCCCTTCTGTGTTGGAGGGAAGCCACCTAGATTATCAGTGGGAGTGGTAAGCACTAGGTAGCCTACCTACCAAAGAAGAAGTGGTTTCTGGTCCAGAAATTGTAGTTTATTGGCTGTTTAGGCAGTTTTCCCATACTTTCAACTTTCTGGTTTAAAAGCCTATGTTTGCACTTGCTTCCCGCCTTTCCTTTAACTACACTAGTCCAGATACAGATTTGCAGTATCCAGGACTCTTTGTAAGCTTCTGAGCTCCCCAAGTCTTTCTGTGATGGAGGAAAGCCTTCTAGTTTATCAGTGGGATTGGAAAGCTCTAGGTAGCCTGTCTACCACAAGAGGAGTGATTTTTGGCCAGAAACTGTAGTTTGTTGGCTGTTTGGGAAATTTTTCCATTCCTTTCAACCTTCTCATTTAAAAGACCACTTTTGCATGGGTTTGCACTTGTTTAAGCTCTGCAGATCCTGTTTTTGGCATCCTGCAGACTGCAAGAACATCAGGAAGGATAAATAAATACTCTAAGTTCCTCCATTTTGACTTTTTCCTAATTTATTGATTTCTGCATTTGTTTTTAGTTGTTTTTTAATGTAATTGCATTTATTTAAACTGTATTTCTTTAATATTGCTACACACTCAAGTGTGCTAGCTTGCACTGCATTTGAATTGTTTTTACTGCTGTTTTAGTGGATTTTCTGTAAAAAAAAAAGATTAAAAACAAGTTCTAAGCTTGTTTCCCACCTTTACTCTTACTAGTCTAGTCCAGATACAGATTTGCTATATCCAGGATTGTTTGAAAGCTTCTGCGACCCCCCACAAGCCTTTTTGTGTTGGAGAAAGCCCTCTAACTTATCAATGGGTTTGGTAAGCACTAGGTGACCTATCTAGCACAAGGGGAATGGTTTCTGGCCAAGAAAGTGTAGTTTATTGGTCGTTTGGGCAGTTTTTCTATCCCTTTCAACTTCCTTGTTTAAAAGACCATGTTTGCACTTGTTTCTCACCTTTCCTGTAACTAGACTAGTTCAGAAACAGATTTGCAGTATCCATGACTGTTTGTAAGCTTCTGAGCCCCCCAAGTCTTTCTGTGTTGGAGGGAAGCCTTCTAGTTTATAAGCGGGTACGGTAAGCACTAGGTAGCCTATTTATCACAGGAGGAGTGGTTTCTGGCACAGAAATTATAATTTATTGGCCATTTGGAAAGTGTTTCCATCCCTTTAAACCTTCTGGTTTAAAAGCCTGCTTTTTCATTGGTTTGCACTTGATCAAGCTTTCTGAATCCAGTTTTGGCATCCTGCAGACTGCAAAAGCATCAGGAAGGAGAAAGAGATACTCTAAGTGCCTCCATCTTGAGTCTTTCCTAATTTACTGCTTTCTGCACTTGTTTTTAGTTGTTTTTTTAATGTAATTGTTTTTATTTAAACTGTATTTGATTTAATATTGCTACAAACTCAAGTGTGCTGGCTTGCACTGCATTTGAATTGTTTTTACAGCTGTTTTAGCTGCTTGTCTTTAAGAAAAATATAAAAACTGTATATGTTTATTTCCTGCCTTTCCTGTAACTATTCTAGTTCAGATACAGGTTTCCTATGTCCATGACTGTTTGTATGCTTCTGACCCCCCCAAGCCTTTCTGTGTTGTAGGTAAACCTTCTAGCTTATCAGTGGGAGTGGTAAGCTCTAGATAGCCTATCTACTAAAAGAAGTGTGGTTTCTGGCCCAGAAATTTTAGTTTATTGGCTGTTTGGGCAGTTTTTCCATTCCTTCAAATTTCCTGGTTTAAAAATCCAGGTTTACATTTTTCCCACCTTTCCTGTAACTAGTTTAGTCCAGATACAAATTTGCTGTATCCAGCACTGTTTGTAAGCTTCTGAGACCCCCCAAACTGTGTTGGAGGGAAGCCTTCTTGCTTATCAATGGGAGTGGAAAGCACTGGGTCACCTATCTACCACAAGAGGAATGGTTTCTTGAACAATTGTAATTTATTGGCCGTATGGGCAGTTTTTCCATCCCTTTCTACTTTCTGGTTTAAAAACCCATGTTTGCACTTGTATCCTGCCTTTCCTGTAATTAAAATAGCGCAGATACAGATTTGCTGTAGCCAGGACTGTTTGTAAGCTTCTGAGTTCCTCCAAGTCTCTCTATGTTGGAGGGAATCCTTCTAGCTTATCAGTGGGAGTGGTAACCACTATATCACCTACCAGAACAGGAATGGCTTCTGGCCAAGAAATTGTAGTTTATTGGCTTTTTTGGCAGTTTTTCCATCCCTTTGAACTTCTTGCTTTAAAAGCCCACTTTTGCACTTATTTCCCACCTTTCTTGTAACTAGTCTAGTCCACATACAAATTTGCAGCATCCAGGATTTTTTGTAAGGTTCTTAGTCCCCTCACAAGCCTTTCCGGGTTGGAGGGAAGTTGTCTAGCTTATCAGTGGGAGTGGTAAGCACTAGGTAGCCTATCTACCACAAGAGAAGTGGTTTCTCACCCAGAAATTGTTGTTTATTGGCTGTTTGGACAGTTTTTCCATCCATTTCAACCGTCTGGTTTAAAAGCCTATGTTTGCACTTGCTTCCCGCCTTTCCTGTAACTAGACTAGTCCAGGTACAGATTTGCAGTATCCAGGACTCTTTGTAAGTTTCTGAGCCACCCAAATCTTTCTGTGATGGAGGGAAGCCTTCTTGCTTATCTGTGGGAGTGGAAAGCTCTAGGTAGCATATCTACCACAAGAGGAGGGGTTTCTGGCCCAGAAAAAGTAGTTTGTTGGCCGTTTGGGAAATTTTCCCATCCCTTTCAACCTTCTCATTTAAAAGACCACTTTTGCATGGGTTTGCACTTGTTTAAGCTCTGTGGATCCTGTTTTAGCATCCTGCAGACTGCAAGAGCATCAGGAAGGAGAAAGAGATACTCTAAGTGCCTCCATTTTGATTTTTTTCCTAACCTAACTTATTGCTCTCTGCACTTGTTTTTAGTTGTTGTTTAATGTAATTGCATTTATTTAAACTGTATTTGATTTAATATTGCTACACACTCAAGTGTACTAGCTTGCACTGCATTTGAATTGTTTTACTGCTGTTTTAGCTGCTTGTCTGTAAGAAAAATATAAAAGTTAAAAGCTTGTATCTCACCTTTCCTGTAACTAGTCTAGTTCAGATACAGGTTTCCTATGTCCAGGACTGTTTGTACACTGCTGACCCCCCCAAGCCTTTCTGTGTTGTAGGTAAACCTTCTAGCTTATCAGTGGGAGAGGTAAGCACTAGGTAGCCTATCTACCACAAGAAGTGTGATTTCATGCCCAGAAAGTGTAGTTTATTGGCTGTTTGGGCAGTTTTTCCATTCCTTTGAATTTTCTGGTTTAAATTTCCAAGGTTGTGCTTTTTTCTCACCTTTCTTGTAACTTGTCTAGTCCAGATACAAATTTACTGTATCCAGCACTGTTTGTAAGCTTCTGAGCCCCCAAGCCTTTCTGTGTTAGAAGGAAACCTTCTAGCTTATCAGTGAGAGTGGTAAGCACTTGGTGGCCGATCTACCACAAGAAAAGTGGTTTCTGGACCAGATGTTGTAGTTTATTGGCTGTTTGGGCTGTTTTTCCATCCCTTTCAACTTCCTGGTTTAAAAGCCTATGTTTGTGCTTGTTTCCCACCTTTCCTGTAACTAGACTAGTCCAGATACAGATTTGCAGTATCCAGGACTCTTTGTAAGCTTCTGAGCCCGCCAAGCCTTTCTGTGATGGAGGGAAGACTTCTTGCTAATCAGTGGAAGTGAAAAGCTCTAGGAAGCCTATCTACCACAAGAGGAGTGGTTTCTGGGCCAGAAACTGTAGTTTGTTGGCCATTTGGGAAATGTTTCCATCCATTTCAACCTTCTCATTTAAAAGACCAATTTTGCATGGATTTGCACTTGTTTAAGCTCTGCAGATCCCATTTTGACATCCTGCAGACTGCAAGAGCATCAGGAAGGATAAATAGATTCTCTAAGTGCCTCCATTTTGACTTTTTCCTAATTTATTGATTTCTGCATTTGTTTTTAGTTGTTTTTAATGTAATTGCATTTATTTAAACTGTATTTCTTTAATATTGCTACACACTCAAGTGTGCTAGCTTGAACTTCATTTGAATTATTGTTACTGCTGTTTTACCTACTTTTCTGTAAAAAAGAGATAAAAAAGTTCTAATCTTGTTTCCCACCCTTCCTCAAATTAGTCTAGTCCAAATACAAATTTGCTGTATCCAGGACTGGTTGTAAGCTTCTGAGACCCCCTAAGCCTTTCTGTGTTGGAGGGAAGCCTTCTTGCTTATCAGTGGGAGTGGTATGCACTGGGTCACCTATCTACCACAAGAGGAATTGCCCAGCAATAGTAGTTTATTGGCCATTTGGGCAGTTTTTCCATCCCTTTCTACTTTCTGGTTTAAAAACCAATGTTTGCACTTGTATCCTCTCTTTCCTGTAATTAAACTAGTGCAGATACAGATTTGCTGTAGCCAGGACTGTTTCTATGCTTCTGACCCCTACAAGCCTTTCTGTGTTGTAGGTAAACCTTCTAGCTTATCAGTAAGAGTGGTGGTAAGCACTAGGTAGCCTATATACCTCAAGAGGCATGGTTTCTGGCACATAAATTGTAGTTTATTGGCTGTTTGGGCAGTTTTTTTTCATTCCTTTGAATTTCCTGGTTTAAAAGTCCAAGTTTGCGCTTTTTCCCACCTTTCTTGTAACTAGTCTAGTTCAGATACAGATTAACTGTATTCAGGACTGTTTGCAAGATTCTGAGCCCCCCAAGCATTTCAGTGTTGGAGGGATACCTTCCAGCTTTTCAGTGGGAGTGGTAACCAGTAGGTCACCTATCTAACAGAAGAGGAATGATTTCTGGCCAATAAATTGCAGTTTATTGGCTGTTTGGGCTGTTTTTCCATCCCTTTGAACTTCCTGGTTTAAAAGCCCATGTTTGAGCTTGTTTCCCACCTTTCTTGTAACAAGTGTAGTCCAGATACAACTTTTCTGTATCCAGGACTTTTTGTAAGGTTGTGAGCCTCCCCCACAAGCCTTTCTGTGTTGGAGGGAAGCCTTCTAGCTTATCAGTGGGAGTGGTAAACACTAGGTAGCCTATCTACCATAGGAGGAGTGGTTTCTGGCAAATAAATTGTAGTTTATTGGCCATTTGGAAAGTGTTTCCAACCATTTAAGCTTTCTGGTTTAAAAGCCCACTTTTTCATTGGTTTGCACTTGATCAAGCTTTCTGAATCCTGTTTTGGCATCCTGCAGACTGCAAGAGCATCAGGAAGGCGAAATGAATACTCTAAGTGCCTCCATTTTGATTTTTTCTAATTTACTGCTCTCTGCAATTGTTTTTAGTTGTTTTTTAATGTAATTGAATTTATTTAAACTGTAATTGATTTAACATTGCTACAAATACAAGTGTGCTAGCTTGCACTGCATTTGAATTGTTTTTACTGCTGTTTTAGCTGCTCGTCTTTAAGAAAAACATAAAAAAAGTTATAAGCTTGTTTCCCGCCTTTCCTGTAATAAGTCTAGTTCAGATACAGGTTTGCTATGTCCATTACTGTTTGTACGCTTCTGACCCCCCAAGCCTTTCTGTGTTGTAAACAAACCTTCTTGCTTATCAGTGGTAGTGGTAAGCAATAGGTAGCCTACCTATCACAAGAGGAATGGTTTCTGGCCAAGAAATTGTATTTTATTGGCTGTTTGGGCAGTTTTTCCATCCCTTTGAACTTCCTGGTTTAAAAGCCCACATTTGCGCTTGTTTCCCACCTTTCTTGTGACTAGTCTAGTCCACATACAATTTTGCTGTATCCAGGACTGTTCATAAGCTTTTGAGTCCCCCCACAAGCCTTTCTGTGTTATAGGGAAGCCCTCTAGCTTATCAGTTTGAGTGGTAAGCACTAGGTAGCCTATCTACCACAAGAGAAGTGGTTTCTGGCTTAGAAATTGTAGTTTTTTGGCTGTTTGGGCAGTGTTTCCATCCCTTTCAACTTCCTGGTTTAAAAGCTTATGTTTGCACTTGTTTCCCACCTTTCCTGTAACTAGATTAATCCAGATACAGATTTGCAGTATCCAGGACTCTTTGTAAGCTTCTTAGCCCCCCAAGCCTTTCTGTGCTGGAGGGAAGCCTTCTAGCTTTTCAGTGGAAGTGGAAAGGTCTAGGTAGCCTATCTACCACAAGAGGAGTGGTTTCTTGCCCAGAAATTGTAGTTTATTGGCCATTTGGGAAACTTTTCAATCCCTTTCAATGTTCTCATTTAAAAGACCACTTTTACATGGCTTTGCACTTGTTTAAGCTCTTCAGATCCTGTTTTGGCATCCTGCAGGCTTAAAGAGCATCAGGAAGGAGAAAGTGATACTCTAAGTCCCTCCATTTTGAGTTGTTCATAATTTTCTGATTTTTCCATTTATTAGTTGTTTTTTAATAGTTGCATTTATTTAAACTGTATTTCTTTAATATTGCTACACACTCAAGTGTGCTAGCTTGCACTGCATTTGAATTGTTTTTACTGATGTTTTACCTGCTTGTCTTTAAGAAAAACATAAAAATGTTCTAAGCTTTTTTTCTGCCTTCCCTGTAACTAATCTAGTTCAGATACAGGTTTGCTATGTCCAGGACTGTTTGTATGCTTCTGACCCCCCCAAGCCATTCTGTGCTGGTGGTAAAACTTGTAGCTAATCAGTGGGAGTGGTAAGCACTTGGTAGCCTATCTACCACAAGAAGCATGGTTTCTGGTCCAGAAATTGTAGTTTATTGGCTGTTTGGGCAGTTTTTTCATTCCTTTTAATTTCCTGGTTTAAAAGTCCAGGTTTGCGCTTTTTCCCACCTTTCTTGTAACTAGTCTAGTCCAGATACAGATTAACTGTATCCAAGACTGTTTGTAAGATTTTGAGCCCCCCCCCAAGCCTTTCTGTGTTGGAGGGAAACCTTCTAGCTTTTCAGTGGGAGTGGTAACTACTAGGTCACCTGCCTACCAGAAGAGGAATGATTTCTGGCCAGGAAATTGTAGTTTATTGGCTGTTTGGGCAGTTTTTCCATCCCTTTGAACTTCCTGGTTTAAAAGCCCATGTTTGAGCTTGTTTCCCACCTTTCTTGTAACGAGTGTAGTCCAGATACAAATTTGCTGTATCCAGGACTGTTTGTAAGGTTGCAAACCTCCCCACAAGCCTTTCTGTGTTGGAGGGAAGCCTTCTAGCTTATCAGTGGGAGTGGTATGCACTAGGTAGACTATCTACCACGTGAGGAGTGGTTTCTGGCCCAGAAATTGTAGTTTATTGGCCATTTGGGAAATGTTTCCATCCCTTTCATCCTTCTCATTTAAAAGACCACGTCTGCATGGGTTTGCACTTGTTTAAGCTCTGCAGAAACTGTTTTGGCATCCTGCAGATTGTAAGTGCATCAGGAAGGATAAATAGATACTCTAAGTGCCTCCATTTTGACTTTTTTTATAATTTATTGATTTCTCCATTTGTTTTTAGTTGTTTGTTTAATGTAATTGCATTTATTTAAACTGTATTTCTTTAATATTGCTACACACTCGTGTGTAAGCTTGCACTAAATTTGAATTCTTTTTACTGCTGTTTTAGCTGCTTTTCTGTAAAAAAAAAGATAAAAAAAGTTCTAAGCTTGTTTCCCACCCTTCCTCAAACTAGTCTAGCCAAGATACAAATTTACTGTACACAGGACTGGTTGTAAGCTTCTGAGACCCCCTTAAGCCTTTCTGTGTTGGAAGGAAGCCTTCTTGCTTATCAGTGGGAGTGGCAAGCACTGAGTCACCTATCTACCACAAGAAGAATTGTTTCCTGCCCAGCAATAGTAGTTTATTGTCCATTTGGGCAGTTTTCCATCCCTTTCTATTTTCTGGTTTAACAACCCATGTTTGCACTTGTATCCCACCTTTCCTGTAATTAAACTAGTGCAGATACGGATTTTCTGTAGCCAGGACTGTTTCTACACTTCTGACTCCCAGAAGCTTTTCTGTGTTGGAGGGAAGCTGTCTAGGTTATCAGTGGGAGTGGTAAGCACTAGGTAGCCTACTATCAAAAGAGAAGTGGTTTCTGGCTCAGAAATTGTAGTTTATTGTCTGTTTGGGCTGTTTTTCCATACCTTTCAACTTTCTGGTTTAAAAGCCTATGTTTGCACTTGCTTCCCGCCTTTCCTTTAACTACATTAGTCCAGATACAGATTTGCAGTATCCAGGACTCTTTGTAAGCTTCTGAGCTCCCCAAGCCTTTCTGTGATGGAGGAAAACCTTCTAGCTTATCAGTGGGATTGGAAAACTCTAGGTAGCCTATCTATCACAAGAGGAGTGGTTTCTGGCCAGAAACTGTAGTTTGTTGGCCGTTTGGGAAATGTTTCCATTCCTTTCGACCTTCTTATTTAAAACACCACTTTTGCATGGGTTTGCACTTGTTTAAGCTCTGCGGATCCTCTTTTGGCATCCTGCAGACTGCAAGAACATCAGGAAGGAAAGATACTCTAAGTTCCTCCATTTTGACTTTTTCCTAATTTATTGATTTCTGCATTTGTTTTTAGTTGTTTTCAATGTAATTGCATTTATTTAAACTGTATTTCTTTAATATTGCTACACACTCAAGTGTGATAGCTTTCACTGCATTTGAATTGTTTTTACTACTGTTTTAGATGCTTTTCTGTAAAAAAAAAAAGATTAAAAAAAGTTCTAAGCTTGTTTCCCACCTTTACTTTAACTAGTCTAGTCCAGATACAGATTTGCTATATCCAGGATAGTTTGAAAACCTCTGAGCATCCCCCACAAGCCTTTCTGTGTTGGAGGAATCCCTCTAATTTATCAGTGGGAGTGGTAAGCACTAGATCACCTATCTGCCAGAAGAGGAATGGTTTTGAGCCAGGAAATTGTAATGTATTGGCCATTTTGGCAGTTTTTCCATCCTTTTCATCTTTCTGGTTTAAAAGCCTATGTTTGCACTTTTTTCACACCTTTCCTGTAACTAGTCTAGTCCAGATACATATTTGCTGTATCCAGGACTGTTTGTAAGCTTTTGAGCCCCCCAAGCCTTTCTATGTTGGAAGGAAGGCTTCTAACTTTTCAGTGGGAGTGGTAACCACTAGGTCACATATCTGCCAGAAGTGGAATGGTTTCTAGCCAGGAAATTTTATTTTATTGACTATTTGGGCAGTTTTTCCACCATCCTTTTCAACTTTCTGGTTTAAAAGCCTATGTTTACACTTGTTTTCCGCCTTTCCTGTAACTAGACTATTGACTATTTGGGCAGTTTTTCCACCATCCTTTTCAACTTTCTGGTTTAAAAGCCTATGTTTACACTTGTTTTCCACCTTTCCTGTAACTAGACTAGTCCAGATACAGATTTACAGTATCCAGGACTCTTTGAAGCTTTTTAGCCCCCCAAGCCTTTCTGTGCTGGAGGGAAGCCTTCTAGCTTATCAGTGGGAGTGGTAAGCACTAGGTAGCCTATCTACCACAAGAGGAGTGGTTTCTGGCCCAGAAATTGTAGTTTATTGGCCGTGTTGGAAGTTTTCTATTCCTTTCAACTTTCTCATTTAAAAGCCTGCTTTTGCATGAGTTCGGACTTGTTTAAGCTCTGTGGATCCAGTTTTGGCATCCTGCAGACTGCAAGAGCATCAGGAAGGAGAAAGATATACTCTAAGTGCCTCCATTTTGATTTTTTTTCTAATTGTTTGCTTTCTGCACTTGTTTTTAGTTGTTTTTAATGTACTTGCATTGATTTAAACTGTATTTGCTTTAATTTTGCTATACACTCAAGTGTGCTTGTTTGCACTGCATTTGAATTCTTTTACTGCTGTTTTAGCTGCTTTTCCTTAAAAAAAGCATAAAACAGTTCTAAGCTTCTTTCCCCCCTTTCTTGTAACTAGTCTAGTCCAGATACAGATTTGCTGTTTTTCCATCCCTTTCAACTTTCTGGTTTAAAAAGCTGCTTTTGCACAAGTTTACACTGTGGATCCAGTTTTGGAATCCTGCAGACTGTCAGACCATGAGGAAGGAGAAAGAGATACTCTAAGTCCCTCCATTTTGATTTTTTCCTAATTTCCTGCTTTCTGCACTTGTTTTTAGTTTTTTTAATGTAATTGCATTTAGTTAAACTGTATTTGAGTTAATACTGCTACACACTCAAGTGTGTTAGCTTGCACTGCATTTGAATTGTTTTTACTGCTGTTTTAGCTGCTTGTCTTTAAAAAAAGCACTAGGTAGCCTACCTACCACACGAGGAGTGGTTTCTGGCCCAGAAATTGTAGTTTATTGGCCGTTTGGGTAATTTTTCCATCCCTTTCATCCTTCTCATTTAAAAGACCACTTTTGCATGGGTTTGCACTTATTTAAGATCTGCGGATCCTGTTTTGGCATCCTGCAGATTGCATATGCATGAGAAAGGATAAATAGATACTCTAAATGCCTCCATTTTGACTTTTTTATACTTTATTGATTTCTTCATTTGTTTTTAGTTGTTTTTTAATGTAATTGCATTTATTTAATCTGTATTACTTTAATATTGCTACATACTCTAGTGTGCAAGCTTGCACTGCATTTGAATTGTTTTTACTGCTGTTTTAGCTGCTTTTCTGTAAAAAAGAGATAAAAAAAATCCTAAGCTTGTTTCCTACTCCTCTTCAGACTAGTCTAGTCCAGATACAAATTTGCTGTACACAGGACTGGTTGTAAACTTCAGAGACCCCCCTAAGCCTTTTTCTGTTGGAGGGAAGCCTTCCTGCTTATCAGTGGGAGTGGTAAGCACTGGGTCACCTATCTACCACAAGAGGAATGTTTTCTGACCAGCAATTGTAGTTTATTTGCTGTTTGGGCAGTTTTTCCATCCCTTTCTACTTTCTGGTTTAAAAACCCATGTTTGCACTTGTATCCTGCCTTTCCTGTAATTAATCTAGTGCAGATACAGTTTTTCTGTAGCCAGGACTGTTTGTAAGCTTCTGAGCCTCTCCAAGCCTCCCTATGTTGGAGGGAAACATTCTAGCTTATCAGTGGGAGTGATAACCACTAGGTCATCTACCAGAACAGAAATAGCTTCTGGCCAATAAATTGTAGTTTATTGGCTTTTCTTTCAGTTTTTCCATCCCTTTGAACTTCCTGCTTTAAAAGCCCACGTTTGCGCTTATTTCCCTCCTTTCTTGTAACTAGTGTAGTCCTCATACAAATTTGCTGAATCCAGGACTGTTTGTAAGGTTCTGAGTTCCTCCACAAGCCTTTCCATGTTGGAGGGAAGTCGTCTAGCTGGGCAGTGTGAGTGATAAGCACTAGGTAGCCTATATACCACAAGAGAAGTGGTTTCTCACCCAGAAATTGTAGTTTATTGGCTGTTTGGGCAGTTTTTCCATCCCTTTCAAATTTCTGGTTTAAAAGCCTATGTTTACACTTGCTTCCCACCTTTCCTGTAACTAGACTAGTCCAGATACAGATTTGCAGTATTCATGACTCTTTGTAAGCTTCTGAGCCCCCCAAATCTTTCTGTGATGGAGGGAAGCTTTTTTGCTTATCAGTGGGAGTAGAAAGCTCTAGGTGGCCTATCTACCACAAGAGGAGAGATTTCTGGCCCAGAAACTGTAGTTTGTTGGCCATTTGGGAAGTTTTTCCATTCCTTTCAACCTTCTTATTTAAAAGACCACTTTTGTATGAGTTTGCACTTGTTTAAGTTCTGCGGATCCTGTTTTGGCATCCTGCGGACTGCAAGAGCATCAGGAAGGATAAATAGATACTCTAAGTGCATCCATTTTTGACTTTTTCCTAATTTATTGATTTCTGCATTTGTTTTTAGTTGTTTTTTAATGTAATTGCATTTATTTAAACTGTATTTCTTTCATATTTCTTTCATATTGTTGCACACTTAAGTGTGCTAGCTTGCACTGCATTTGAATTGATTTTACTGCTGTTTTGCTGCTTTTCTGTAAAAGAAAGATAAAAAAGCTGTTTCCCACCCTTCTTCTTGTTTCCCACCCTTCTAACTAGTCTAGTCCAGTTACAGATTTGCTATATCCAGGAGTGATTGTAAGCTTCTGAACCCCCTACAAGCCTTTCTGCGTAGAATGAAGCCCTCAGTGGGTGTGGTAAGCACTAGGCCGCCTATCTAGCACAAGAGGAATGGTTTCTGGCCAGGAAATTGTAGTTTATTGGGCATTTGGGCAGTTTTTCTATCCCTTTCAACTTTTTGGTTTAAAATCCCATGCTTGCACTTGTTTCCCACCTTTTCTGTAACTAGACTAGTCCAGGTACAGATTTGCAGTATCCATGACTGTAATCTTCTGAGCCCACCAAGCCATTCTGTGTTGCAGGGAAGCCTTCTAGCATCTCAGTGGGTGTGGTAAGCAATAGGTAGCCTATCAACCACAAGAGGAGTGGTTTATGACCCAGAAATTGTAGTTTATTGGCCGTTTGGGAAGTTTTTCCATCCCTTTCAACTTTCTGGTTTAAAAGCCTGCTTGTGCACAGGTTTGTATTTGTTCAAGCTTTCTGGATCCAGTTTTGGCATCCTGCAGACTGCAAGAGCATCAGGAAGGAGAAAGAGATACTCTAAGTGCCTCCATTTTTATTTTTTTCCTAACTTACTGCTCTCTGCACTTGTTTTTAGTTGTTGTTGAATGTAATTGTATTTATTTAAACTGCATTTGATTTAATATTGCTACACACTCAAGTGTACTAGCTTGCACTGCATTTGAATTGTTTTTACTGCTGTTTTAGCTGCTTGTCTGTAAGAAAAACATTAAAAAAGTTATAAGCTTGTATCCCACCTTTCCTGTAACTAGTCTAGTTCAGATACAGGTTTGCTATGTCCAGGACTGTTTGTACGCTTCTGACCCCCCCCCAAGACTTTCTGTGTTGTAGGTAAACCTTCTAGCTTATCAGTGGGAGTGGTAAGCACTAGGTAGCCTATCTACCACAAGAAGCATGGTTTCATGCTCAGAAATTGTAGTTTATTGGCTGTTTGGGCAGTTTTTCCATTCCTTTGAATTTCCTGGTTTAAATGTCCAGGGTTGCATTTTTTTCCCACCTTTATTGTAATTAGTCTAGTCCAGATACACATTTGCTGTATACAGCACTGTTTGTAAGCTACTGAGCCCCCCAAGCCTTTCTGTGTTGAAAGGAAACTTTCTAGCTAATCAGTGAGAGTGGCAAGCTCTAGGTAGCCGATCTACCACAAGAAAAGTGGTTTCTGGGCCAGAAGTTGTAGTTTATTGGCTGTTTGGTATGTTTTTCCATCCCTTTCAACTTCCTGGTTTAAAAGCCTATGTTTGCGCTTGTTTCCCACCTTTCCTGTAACTAGACTAGTCCAGATACAGATTTTCAGTATCCAGGACTCTTTGTAAGCTTCTGAGCTCCCCAGGCCTTTCTGTGATGGAGGAAAGCCTTCTAGCTTATCAGTGGGAGTGGAAAGCTCTAGTTAGCCTGTCTACTACACGAGGAGTGGTTTCTGGGCCAGAAACTGTAGTTTGAAGGCCGTTTGGGAAATGTTTCCATTCCTTTCAACCTTCTCATTTAAAAGACCACTTTTGCATGGGTTTGCGCTTCTTTAAGCACTGTGGATCCTGTTTTGGCATCCTGCAGTCTGCAAGAGCATCAGGAAGGATAAATAGATACTCTTAAGTGGCTCAATTTTGACCTATTCCTAATTTATTGATTTCTGAATTTGTTTTTAGTTGTTTTTTAATGTAATTGCATTTATTTAAACTGTATTTTTTTAATATTGCTACACACTCAAGTATGCTAGCTTGCACTACATTTGAATTGTTTTATTGCTGTTTTAGCTGTTTTTCTGTAAAAAAGAATATTAAAAAAAAGTTCTAAGCTTGTTTCCCACCTTTACTCTAACTAGTCTAGTCCAGATACAGATTTGCTATACCCAGGATTGTTTGAAAGCTTCTTAGCACCCCACACAAGCTTTTCTGTGCTGGAGTAAGCCCTCTAACTTATCAGTGGGTTTGGTAAGCACTAGGTCACCTATCTAGCACAGGAGAAATGGTTTCTGGCCAAGAAATTTTAGTTTATTGGTTGTTTGGGCAATTTTTCTATCCTTTCAACATTCTGGTTTAAAAGACTATGTTTGCACTTGCTTCCCGCCTTTCCTGTAACTAGACTAGTTCAGATACAGATTTGCAGTATCCATGACTGTTTGTAAGCTTCTGAGCCCCCCAAGCCTTTCTGTGTTGGAGGGAAGCCATCTAGTTTATCAGCGGGAGTGGTAAGCACTAGGTAGCCTATCTACCACAGGAGGAGTGGTTTCTGGCCCAGAAATTGTAGTTTATTGGCCATTTGGAAGGTTTTTCCATCCCTTTCAACTTTCTGGTTTAAAAGCACATTTTGTCATTGGTTTGCACTTGATCAAGCTTTCTGAATCCAGTTTTGGCATCCTGCAGACTGCAAGAGCATCAGGAAGGAGAAAGAGACACTCTAAGTGCCTCCATTTAGATTTTTTCCTAATTTACTGCTTTCTGCACTTGTTTTTGGTTGTTTTTTAATGTAATTGTATTTATTTAAACTGTAATTGATTTAATATTGCTACAAACTCAAGTATGCTTGCTTGCACTGCATTTGAATTGTTTTTACTGTTTTAGCTACTTGTCTTTAAGAAAAAAACATAAAAAAATTATAAGCTTGTTTCCCACCTTTCCTAAAACTAGTCTAGTTCAGATACAGGTTTGCTATGTCCATGACTGTTTGTATGCTTCTTACCTCCCAAGCCTTTCTGTGGTGTAGGTAAACCTTCTAGCTTATCAGTGGGAGTGGTAAGCACTAGGTAGCCTATCTACTAAAAGAAGCATGGTTTCTGGCCCAGAAATTGTAGTTTTTTGGCTGTTTGGGCAGCTTTTCCATTCCTTTGAATTTCCTGGTTTAAAATTCCAGGTTTGCATTTTTTCCCACCTTTCTTGTAACTTGTTTAGTCCAGATACAAATTTGCTGTATCCAGTGCTGTTTGTAAGCTTCTGAGACCTGTCAAACCTTTCTGTGTTGGAGGGAAGCCTTCTTACTTATCAGTGGGAATGGTAAGCACTGGGTCACCTATCTACCACAAGAGGAATGATTTCCTGCCCAACAATTGTAATTTATTGGCTGTATGGGAAGTTTTTCCATCCCTTTCTACTTTCAGTTTTAAAAAACCATGTTTGCACTTATATCCTGCCTTTCCTGTAATTAAAATAGTGCAGATACAGATTTGCTGTAGCCAGGACTGTTTGTAAGCTTCTGAGCCCCTCCAAGCCTCTCTATGTTAGAGGGAAACCTTCTAGCTTATCAGTCGGAGTGATAACCACTAGGTCACCTATCAGAACAGGAATGGCTTCTGGCCAAGAAATTGTAGTTTATTGGCTTTTTCGGCAGTTTTTCCATCCCTGTGAATTTCCTGGTTTAAAAGCCCATTTTTGCCCTTATTTCCCACCTTTCTTGTACCTAGTCTAGTCCACATACAAATTTGCTGAATCCAAGACTGTTTGTAAGGTTCTGAGTCCCCCCACAAGCCTTCCTGTGTTGGAGGGAAGTCATCTAGCTTATCAGTGTAAGTGATAAGCACTAGGTAGCCCATCTACCACAAGAGAAGTAGTTTCTCATCCAGAAATTGTAGTTTATTGGCTGTTTGGTCAGTTTTTCCATACCTTTCAACTTTCTGGTTTAAAAGCCTATGTTTGAACTTGCTTCCCACCTTTCCTGTAACTAGACTAGTCCAGATACAGATTTGCAGAATCCAGGACTCTTTGTAAGCTTCTGAGCCCCCCAAATCTTTCTGTGATGGAGGGAAGCCTTCTAGCTTATCTGTGGAAGTGGAAAGCTCTAGGTAGCTTATCTACCACAAGAGGAGAGATTTCTGGTCCAGAAACTGTAGTTTGTTGGCTGTTTGGGAAATTTTTCCATCCCTTTCAACCTTCTCATTTAAAAGACCACTTTTGCATGAGTTTGCACTTGTTTAAGCTTTGTGGATCCTGTTTTGGCAACCTACAGACTGCAAGAGCATCAAGAAGGATAAATAGATACTCTAAGTGCATCCATTTTGACTTTTTCCTAATTTATTGATTTCTGCATTTGTTTTTAGTATTTTTTTTTAATTTAATTGCATTTATTTAAACTGTATTTTTTTCATATTGCTGCACACTTACGTGTGCTAGCTTGCACTGCATTTGAATTGTTTTTACTGCTGTTTTGCTGCTTTTCTGTAAAATAAAGATAAGAAAAGTTCTAAGCTTGTTTCTCACCCTTTTTCTAACTAGTCTAGTCCAGTTACAGATTTGCTATATCCAGGAGTGTTTGTAAGCTTCTGAACCCCCCACAAGCCTTTCTGTGTTGGAGGAAGCCCTCAGTGGGTGTGGTAAGCACTAGGTCTCCAATCTAACACAGGAGGAATGGTTTCTGACCAAACATTTGTAGTTTATTGTCAGTTTGGGCAGTTTTTCTATCCCTTTTAACTTTCTGGTTTAAAAGCCCATGTTTGCACTTGTTTCCCACCTTTCCTGTAAATAGATTAGTCCAGATACAGATTTGGAGTATCCATGACTGTAAGCTTCTGAGCCCACCAGGCCATTCTGTGTTGGAGGGAAGCCTTCTAGCTTCTCAGTGGGAGTGGTAAGCACTAGGTAGCCTATCTACCACAAGAGGAGTGGTTTATGGCCCAGAAATTGTAGTTTATTGGCCATTTGGGAAGTTTTTCCATCCCTTTCAACTTTCTGGTTTAAAAGCCTGCTTTTGCATGGGTTTGTACTTGTTCAAGCTTTCTGGATTTAGGTTTGGCATCCTGCAGACTACAAGAGCATCAGGAAGGAGAAAGAGGTACTCTAAGTGCCTCCATTTTGATTTTTTCCTGACTTACTGCTCTCTGCACTTGTTTTTAGTTGTTGTTTAATTTAATTGCATTTATTTAAACTGTATTTGATTTAATATTGCTACACACTCAAGTGTACTAGCTTGAACTGCATTTGAATTGTTTTTACTGCTGTTTTAGCTGCTTGTCTGTAAGAAAAACATAAAAACATATAAGCTTGTATCCCACCTTTCCTGTAACTAGTGTAGTTCAGATACAGGTTTGCTATGTCCAGGACTGTTTGTACACTTCTGACCCCCCCCAAGCCTTTCTGTGTTGCAGGTAAATGTTCTAGCTCATCAGTAGGAGTGGTAAGCACAAGGTAGCCTATCTACTACATGAAGCGTGATTTCATGCTCAGAAATTGTAGTTTATTGTCTGTTTGGGCAGTTTTTCCATTCCTTTGAATTTCCTGGTTTAAATGTCCAGGGTTGCGCTTTTTTCCAACCTTTCTTGTAACTAGTCTAGTCCAGATACAAATTTGTTGTATCCAGCACTGTTTGTAAGCTTTTGAGCCCCCCAAGCCATTCTGTGTTGGAAGGAAACCTTCTAGCTTATCATTGAGAGTGGTAAGCTCTAGGTAGCCGATCTACCACAAGAAAAGTGTTTTCTGGACCAGACGTTGCAGTTTTTGCCTGTTTGGGCTGTTTTTCCATCCCTTTCAACTTCCTGGTTTAAAAGCCTATGTTTGTGCTTGTTTCCCGCCTTTCCTGTAACTAGACTACTCCAGATACAGATTTGCAGTATCCAGGACTCTTTGGAAGCTTCTAAGCCCTCCAAGCCTTTCTGTGATGGAGGGAAGCCTTCTAGCTTATCAGTGGGAGTGAAAAGCTCTAAGAAGCCTATCTACCACAAGAGGAGTGGTTTCTGGGCCAAAAACTGTAGTTTGTTGGCCGTTTGGGAAATTTTTCCATCCCTTTCAACCTTCTCATTTAAAAGACCACTTTTGGTTGGGTTTGCACTTGTTTAAGCTCTGCGGATCCAGTTTGGGTATCCTGCAGACTGCAAGAGAATCAGGAAGGATAAATAGATTCTCTAATTGCTTCCATTTTGACTTTTCCCTAATTTATTGATTTCTGCATTTATTTTTAGTTGTTTTAAATGTAATTGCATTTATTTAAACTGTATTTCTTTAATATTGCTACACACTCATGTGTTAGCTTGCACTTCATTTGATGTGTTTTACTGCTGTTTTAGCTGCTTTTCTGTAAAAAAAAAGATAAAAAAGTTCTAAGCTTGCTTCCCACCCTTCCTCTAACTAGTCTAGTCCAAATACAGATTTGCTGTATCCAGGACTGTTTGTAATCTTCTGAGTCCCCCCACAAGCCTTTCTGGGTTGGAGGGAAGTTGTCTAGCTTATCAGTGTAAGTGGTAAGCACTAGGTAGCCCATCTACCACAAGAGAAGTGGTTTCTCACCCAGAAAGTGTAGTTTATTGGCTGTTTGGGCAGTTTTTCCATACCTTTCAACTTTCTGGTTTAAAAGCCTATGTTTGCACTTGCTTCCCGCCTTTCCTGTAACTAGACTAGTCCAGATACAGATTTGCAGAATCTAGGACTCTTTGTAAGCTTCTGAGCCCCCCAAATCTTTCTGTGATGGAGGGAAGCCTTCTTGCTTATCTGTGGGAGTGGAAAGCTCTAGGTAGCCTATCTACCACAAGAGGAGAGGTTTCTGGCCCAGAACCTGTAGTTTTTTGGCCATTTGGGAAATTTTTCCATCCCTTTCAAGCTTCTCATTTAAAAGACCACTTATGCATGAGTTTGCACTTGTTTAAGCTTTGCAGATCCTGTTTTGGCATCCTGCAGACTGCAAGAGCATCAGGAAGGGTAAATAGATACTCTAAGTGCATCCATTTTGACGTTTTCCTAATTTATTGATTTATGCATTTGTTTTTAGTTGTTTTTTAAATTTAATTGCATTTATTTAAACTGTATTTCTTTCATATTGCTGCACACTTAAGTGTGCTAGCTTGCACTGCATTTGAATTGTTTTACTGCTGTTTTAGCTGCTTGTCTTTAAAAAAAAGATAAAAAAGACTTCTAAGCTTGTTTCCCACCTTCCCTGTAACTATTCTAGTCCAGATACAGTTTCGGTATGTCCAGGATGTTTTGTAAGCTTCTGAGTACCCCCTAAGCTTTTCTGTGTTGGAGAAAAGCCTTCTAGCTTATCAGTTTGAGTAGTAAGCACTAGGTAGCCTATCTACCACAAGAAGAGTGGTTTCTGGATTAGACATTGTAGTTCATTGGCTGTTTGGACAGGTTTTCCATCCCTTTGAATTTCCTGGTTTAAAAGTCATGTTTGCAGTTGTTTCCCAACTTTCTTGTAACTAGTCTAGTCCAGATACAGATTATCTGTATTCAGGACTGTTTGTAAGATGCTGAGCCCCCCAAGCCTTCCTGTGTTAGAGGGAAACCTTCTAGCTTATTAGTGGGAATAGTAACCTCTACATCGCCTACCAGAAGAGGAATGGCTTCTGGGCACGAAATTGTATTTTATTGGCTGTTTGGGCAGTTTTTCCATCCCTTTGAACTTCCTGGTTTAAAAGCCCACATTTGCGCTTGTTTCCCACCTTTCTTGTGACTAGTCTAGTCCACATACAAATTTGCTGTATCCAGGACTGTTCATAAGCTTTTGAGTCCCCCCACAAGCCTTTCTGTGTTGGAGGGAAGCCCTCTAGCTTATCAGTTTGAGTGGTAAGCACTAGGTAGCCTATCTACCACAAGGGAAGTGGTTTCTGGCTTAGAAATTGTAGTTTTTTGGCTGTTTGGGCAGTTTTTCCATCCCTTTCAATTTCTTGGTTTAAAAGCTTATGTTTGCACTTGTTTCCCACCTTTCCTGAAACTAGATTAATCCAGATACAGATTTGCAGTATCCAGGAATCTTTGTAAGCTTCTTAGCCCCCCCCAAGCCTTTCTGTGCTGGAGGGAAGCCTTCTAGCTTTTCAGTGGAAGTGGAAAGGTCTAGGTAGCCTATCTACCAGAAGAGGAATGGTTTATTGCCCAGAAATTGTAGTTTATTGGCCATTTGGGAAATTTTTCAATCCCTTTCAACGTTCTCATTTAAAAGACCACTTTTGCATGGGTCTGCACTTGTTTAAGCTCTTCAGATCCTGTTTTGGCATCCTGCAGGCTGCAAGAGCATCAGGAAAGAGAAAGTGATACTCTAAGTGCCTCCATTTTGAGTTGTTCATAATTTTCTGATTTTTCCATTTATTAGTTGTTTTTTAATGTAGTTGCATTTATTTAAACTGTATTTCTTTAATATTGCTACACACTCAAGTGTACTAGCTTGCACTGCATTTGAATTGTTTTTACTGATGTTTTACCTGCTTATCTTTAAGAAAAACATAAAAAAGTTCTAAGCTTTTTTTCTGCCTTCCCTGTAACTAATCTAGTTCAGATACAGGTTTGCTATGTCCAGGACTGTTTGTATGCTTCTGACCCCCCAAGCCATTCTGTGCTAGTGGTAAAACTTGTAGCTAATCAGTGGGAGTGGTAAGCACTTGGTAGCCTATCTACCACAAGAAGCATGGTTTCTGGCCCAGAAATTGTAGTTTATTGGCTGTTTGGGCAGTTTTTTCATTCCTTTTAATTTCCTGGTTTAAAAGTCCAGGTTTGCACCTTTTCCCACCTTTCTTGTAACTAGTCTAGTCCAGATACAGATTAACTGTATCCAGGACTGTTTGCAAGATTTTGAGCCCCCCAAGCCTTTCTGTGTTGGAGGGAAACCTTCTAGCTTTTCAGTGGGAGTGGTAACTACTAGGTCACCTGTCTACCAGAAGAGGAATGATTTCTGGCCAGGAAATTGTAGTTTATTGGCTGTTTGGGCAGTTTTTCCATCCCTTTGAACTTCCTGGTTTAAAAGCCCATGTTTGAACTTGTTTCCCACCTTTCTTGTAACAAGTGTAGTCCAGATACAAATTTGCTGTATCCAGGACTGTTTGTAAGTTTGCGAGCCTCCCCCACAAGACTTTCTGTGTTGGAGGGAAGCCTTCTAGCTTATCAGTGGGAGTGGTAAGCACTAGGTAGCCTATCTACCACGTGAGGAGTGGTTTCTGGCCCAGAAATTGTAGTTTATTGGCCATTTGGGAAATGTTTCCATCCCTTTCATCCTTCTCATTTAAAAGACCACCTTTGCATGGGTTTGCACTTGTTTAAGCTCTGCAGAAACTGTTTTGGCATCCTGCAGATTGTAAGTGCATCAGGAAGGATAAATAGATACTCTAAGTGCCTCCATTTTGACTTTTTTATAATTTATTGATTTCTCCATTTGTTTTTAGTTGTTTGTTTAATGTAATTGCATTTATTTAAACTTTATTTTTTTAATATTGCTACACACTCGTGTGCAAGCTTGCACTAAATTTGAATTCTTTTTACTGCTGTTTTAGCTGGTTTTCTGTAAAAAAAAAGATAAAAAAAGTTCTAAGCTTGTTTCCCACCCTTCCTCAAACTAGTCTAGCCAAGATACAAATTTACTGTACACAGGACTGGTTGTAAGCTTCTGAGACCCCCTTAAGCCTTTCTGTGTTGGAGGGAAGCCTTCTTGCTTATCAGTGGGAGTGGCAAGCACTGAGTCACCTATCTACCAAAAGAAGAATTGCTTCCTGCCCAGCAATAGTAGTTTATTGTCCATTTGGGCAGTTTTCCATCCCTTTCTATTTTCTGGTTTAAAAACCCATGTTTGCACTTGTAT
Organism: Protopterus annectens; assembly: GCF_019279795.1. NCBI lineage: Eukaryota > Metazoa > Chordata > Ceratodontiformes > Protopteridae > Protopterus > Protopterus annectens. The sequence goes on along the minus strand of NC_056727.1, from coordinate 1,092,489,893 downwards.
CCCACCTTTCCTGTAATTAAACTAGTGCAGATACAGATTTGCTGTTGCCAGGACTGTTTCTACACTTCTGACTCCCAGAAGCCTTTCTGTGTTGGAGGGAAGCCGTCTAGGTTATCAGTGGGAGTGGTAAGCACTAGATAGCCTACTATCAAAAGAGAAGTGGTTTCTGGCCGAGAAATTGTAGTTTATTGTCTGTTTGGGCAGTTTTTCCATACCTTTCTACTTTTTGGTTTAAAAGCCTATGTTTGCACTTGCTTCCTGCCTTTCCTTTAACTACATTAGTCCAGATACAGATTTGCAGTATCCAGGACTCTTTGTAAGCTTCTGAGCTCCCCAAGCCTTTCTGTGATGGAGGAAAACCTTCTAGCTTATCAGTGGGATTGGAAAGCTCTAGGTAGCCTATCTATCACAAGAGGAGTGGTTTCTGGCCAGAAACTGTAGTTTGTTGGCCGTTTGGGAAATGTTTCCATTCCTTTCGACCTTCTTATTTAAAACACCACTTTTGCATGGGTTTGCACTTGTTTAAGCTCTGCGGATCCTGTTTTGGCATCCTGCAGACTGCAAGAACATCAGGAAGGATAGATACTCTAAGTTCCTCCATTTTGACTTTTTCCTAATTTATTGATTTCTGCATTTGTTTTTAGTTGTTTTTTAATGTAATTGCATTTATTTAAACTGTATTTCTTTAATATTGCTACACACTCAAGTGCGCTAGCTTACACTGCATTTGAATTGTTTTTACTGCTGTTTTAGCTGCTTTTGTGTAAAAAAAAAAACATTAAAGAAGTTCTAAGCTTGTTTCCCACCTTTACTCTAACTAGTCTAGTCCAGATACAGATTTGCTATATCCAGGATAGTTTGAAAGCCTCTGAGCACCCCCCACAAGCCTTTCTGTGTTGGAGGAATCCCTCTAACTTATCAGTGGGAGTGGTAAGCACTAGGTCACCTATCTGCCAGAAGAGGAATGGTTTCTAGCCAGGAAATTGTAATTTATTGGTCATTTTGGCAGTGTTTCCATCCTTTTCATCTTTCTGGTTTAAAAGCCTATGTTTGTACTTTTTTCACACCTTTCCTGTAAATAGTCTAGTCCAGATACATATTTGCTGTATCCAGGACTGTTTGTAAGCTTTTGAGCCCCCCAAGCCTTTCTACGTTGGAATTTTATTGGCTGTGTGGGAATTTTTCCATCCCTTTCAACTTTCTCATTTAAAAGCCTGCTTTTGCATGAGTTTGGACTTGTTTAAGTTCTGTGGATCCAGTTTTGGCATCCTGCAGACTGCAAGAGCTTCAGGAAGGGGAAAGATATACTCTAAGTGCCTCCATTTTGATTTTTTTCTAATTGTTTGCTTTCTGCACTTGTTTGTAGTTGTTTTTAATGTACTTGCATTGATTTAAACTGTATTTGCTTTAATTTTGCTATACACTCAAGTGTGCTTGTTTGCACTGCATTTGAATTCTTTTACTGCTGTTTTAGCTGCTTTTTCTTAAAAAAAGCATAAAACAGTTCTAAGCTTCTTTCCCCCCTTTATTGTAACTAATCTAGTCCAGATACGGATTTGCTGTTTTTCCATCCCTTTCAACTTTCTGGTTTAAAAAGCTGCTTTTGCACGAGTTTACACTTGTTTAAGCTCTGTGGATCCAGTTTTGGCATCCTGCAGACTGCCAGACCATGAGGAAGGAGAAAGAGATACTCTAAGTCCCTCCATTTTGATTTTTTCCTAATTTCCTGCTTTCTGCACTTGTTTTTAGTTTTTTTTAATGTAATTGCATTTAGTTAAACTGTATTCGAGTTAATATTGCTACACACTCAAGTGTGTTAGCTTGCACTGCGTTTGAATTGTTTTTACTGCTGTTTTAGCTGCTTGTCTTTAAAAAAAGATAAAAAAGAGTTCTAAGCTTGTTTCCCACCTTCCCTGTAACTAGTCTAACCCAGATATAGGTTTGGTATGTCCAGGACCTTTTGTAAGCTTCTGAGCACCACCCTAAGCTTTTCTGTGTTGGAGAGAAGCCTTCTAGCTTATCAGTGGGAGTAGTAAGCACCAGGTAGCCTATCTACCACAAGAAGAGTGGTTTCAGGATCAGACAGTGTAGTTTATTGGCTGTTTGGGCAGTTTTTCCATCCCTTTGAATTTCCTGGTTTAAAAGTCATGTTTGCACTTGTTTCCCATCTTTCTTGTAACTAGTGTAGTCCAGATATAGATTTGATATATTCAGGACTATTTATGAGATGCTGAGCCCCCCCCCCAAGCCTTTCTGTGTTGGAGGGAAACATTCTAGCTTATCAGTGGGAGTGGTAACCTTTAGGTTGCCTACCAGAAGAGGAATGGCTTCTGGCCAAAAAATTTTTATTTTGTTGGCTGTTTGGGCAGTTTTTCCATCACTTTCTACTTCCTGGTTTAAAAGCCTATGTTTGCACTTGTTTCCCACCTTTACTGTAACTAGACTAATTTAGGGGCAGATTTGCAGTATCCAGGACTCTTTCTAAGCTTCTTAGCCCCCCAAGCCTTTCTGTGTTGGAGGGAAGACTTCTAGCTTATCAGTGGAAGTGGAAAGATATAGGTAGCCTATCTACCACAAGAGGAGTGGTTTCTGGTCCAAAAAACGTAGTTTATTGGCCATTTGGGAAATTTTTCAATCCCTTTCAACCTTCTCATTTAAAAGACCACTTTTGCATGGGTTTGCACTTGTTTAAGCTCTTCAGATCCTGTTTTGGCATCCTGTGGACTGCAAGAGCATCAGGAATGAGAAAGTAATGGATTCAAAGATGGCTGCCATTCTGTAAACACTGCTGACCTGCAGCTCCTCAATAAACCTGAGAAAAATCTGTAACCTGAATCGATACCAAGAGGTTTGAACATCAAATCAAAGTCAAAAAAGATGCATCTACACTTAATTAATCTATAACCAGGAAAAAAAAGTGGAAAAAAAGTCTTTATCTATCAGGATTCCAAGTGATTAGCTAGCTAGCTCTGAAGAGAGAAATAAACAAAGGACTGTCTGCATTCTTCATTTTACCTGTCAGCTTGGGGAAAGGAAAATGTCACAAGAAGGAAAAAGCATGGAAACAACTACTACCAAAACAAAGCTGTCGGAATTACAGTCACCAGTAAAGGATGGGAGTGTGAAAAAACAAAGAATTACTAGACAGCAGGAACAAAAGAAACCAGAGACTAGATCTAAAACTGATCAGCCACTGAACATGGACGACATCAAACATGCTTTGTTGCCTATACAAGAAGCTTTAAAGGACCTGACTACTCAGATACAAACTTTTGGAGTTGCATGTAATCAGTTGCTGCAGAGAATGGACAAAACAGAGGCTAGAATTAAAGAAACCGAGGACAAAATAGACTTGCTGGAGAAGAAAACAAAGGTACATGATGTGGAATTACAAGCCATGCAAAGCAAACTTATTGATTTAGAAGCGAGGTCTAGGAGAAATAATATTATTAGAGGGATCCCTGAAAACATTCAGTATGCAGAGCTAATATCAACTATAACACAAATACTTGAAGTTTTGTTAAATGATGCTGATGGAGTGAAACAAATTGTTATCGAAAGGGCACACAGAGCACTGAGAGAGGTACAAGCTTCTAATATGCCTAGACCTGTATATGCTAAGATATTGAACTTTCAAGATGTTAGCAAAATACTTTTTATTGCAAAAAAGAATGGTGGCTTTGTTATGTGGAAAAATAATAAAATATTTCTGGCTCAGGATTTACCACTGCAAGTAAGGCAAGCTAGGCAGTCTTTATCAGCATACTGTAAATTTCTGATTGACAAGCAAATTAAATTCCAGATGAAATATCCTAATGTGCTTACATTTATGGTGGATGGGATTAAATACTCTGTTTCTACTAAAAACGAGGCAAAGGGAGTGTTTCTGAAGGTTTTTAAAGTTTTACCTGCATCAGAGGGCTGAAAGAAACTTCCGTTGAGACTGCCATGCTCCTGAGGTCAGATCCAGTATGTACTATACTTCGAGGCTTAGGGTAATCCTTTGTTCCCTGCTTAAGTAATTTAGGCCTCTGTAAAAGCAATAAAACTGTTTGTTTGCAATAATCCGAGGGTCTGCTGGCCATTTTCCAAACTTTTATGACCTCTACGAACTTTTTTAGTCGAGTGGTAAACAGGAAATCTCTTGAATGCAGCTGAGAGTGTGGATTTCGATGTAACACTTCCTGTGGTCCGGCTGCAAAAGTGGTCCCCCGTCGCGAGTATTACTGATGGTTTCCTGGTTTGAGAAGCTGAAAAGAACTGACATAATGTGTTATTGTTTTTTTTAACAAGTAAATAGCATTAGAATATGTACGTGAAGCATATAATAACATCTGTTTTTCCTGTTTCTTTTTCCTTATGCTTATAGTTTTGAAACAAGTTATATTTGTACAATATCTGCAGTGGGTGCAAGGTATAGCACTATATATATGAATATAAATAGGTAAATAGTGGCTATTGGGTGGTGTTAATCAGACAACTAATGTCAGTATAGTTAGGAACTAAAGCATGCAATTGCAAAACTTTGATAATTGGTAGTTGCAGGCACTGTGTATGGTACAGAATTATAATGTGGGATGCATTTATTTTTTTCTGTCTGTTTTTTTTTTTTTTTTTTTTTTTTCTTTCTTTCTCTCTCTCAATAAAAGTGGTATATAAATAATGATTGTAACAAAAGAGGTATTTGGGGTAAGTAGCTAGTCAATATATTAAACTTTTTTCTTTAAATGGTAATAATGCTTTACAATGGAGATTTGCTTAATTAATATTTGGAACATAAGCTGTAGAGCAATAGCAGTGTTTGTTAGGGAATGTTTAGTTTAGACTTTGTAGTAGCTAAGTTAGAATATATAGGTTGTAAGTTTAGGAAATGTTTTAAGTTTTATTACATGAAGTTTTTAAATATGTTTGTGTTTTTAACCTTGTTCATGTTTTTTCACATACAAGACCTATATAAGTCCTGGTCCAGGGGTAAAGTGGGTAGGCACTGGCTGGGGACGGGATGTAGGAAATGCTTCCAGACTATGTTTAGTATGCAGTTAATACATATCCATTGGATAATTTCCCTTTTATACTATTATTGGATAATTAGACCTGTCAATGTGGGAATTAGACTCATGGAACGTTAAAGGGCTCCAGAACTTGAAGAAGAAGAAGCTGTTACTACACATATTGCTACAGGACAAAGCACTGTTTGCATTTTTACAAGAAACACACTTGTTAAATGATCAGTGGGATGATATTAGGAAAAAGAACTGGATTAGAGCGGTAGTGACATCAGAAGGTAAGACAAACAGTGCTGGAGTAGCTATAATTATTAAAACTCAATACAAAGACAAGATTTTAGACTCTAAAGTGGATCAAAATGGGTGATGGTGTTATGTTATTTTATCGGATAATGCGTTTCATAAACCTCTTTTACTTTTGAATATATATGCACCATGTAATGACCAACAAAGTTTCATAACATCATTATATCCAATCTTAACACAGTATGATGGTTATTATTTTATTGTGGGTGGGGATTGGAATACCTATCAAAATCCAAAGTTGGATAGGTCTTGTCCACAAAGAGCATTTAATAAGCAGGCCGGGATAGCATTAAATGACTTCAAGGAAGATTTTCAATTATATGACCCCTTTTGTTATGCACATAATATTAATAATGCAATTAACTATACCTTCTATTCACCATGCCACAAAATGTGGTCTAGGATAGATTTTTTCTTGATATCTAAAGCATTAATTAATTTGGAACCAGTAGTGGTTATACATACTCGATATCTATCGGATCACTCAAAAATTTCGTTAAGGTTTTCTAAAGATTTAAAAGATACAAGAATGCATAGAGGTTACAATTGGTCACTTAATCCAAATCTGTTAAATAAAAAGGATATAATAGATGGAATTGTAAAATATCTGAAAGGTTTAACAGATAGGATGAAGCTTCAGGAAAATACTCCTGATATTGAATGGGCAGCAGCTAAATCTCAAATTAGAGGATTTCTTTTGCAAAAAGCCTCATATTATAAAAAAAGGCAAAACAATGATATTCAAAAATTAGAAACAAAAGTGAAGCTACTCGAGAAAGAACTGATTCAGAATTTTAATGTTCAAACAGAGAAGGAAATGTTGAAATGTCAAAGGGATCTTTTTTTGCTGAATAATAGTAGAGTAACACTTCAGGAGCATAGGTGTTTAGTGAAATATGCCAATAATGTTCAAATACCGTCAAAAGCATTGGCAAGGATTATAAATCAATCGAAAACAACTGTACATATTTCGGAAATACAATGCAATGACACAGTGTATTCTAAAACTGAGGATATTATTGATATTTTCAAAAAAATCTATACCAAGGTTTGTGAGGGTCAAATTGATAGGTCTATACATAAACAGAATAAAAGATTCTTGCAAAAAATAATTTTCCAAAATTAGAAGAGAGTCTGCAAGGTGATCTGATTAAACCTATATCTTCAGAGGAAATAGTATATGTAATTCAACATATGAACGTACATAAGTCACCAGGTCCTGATGGTTTGACAGTTGAATTTTATAAAGAGTTTGCTGATAGTTTTGATAAAATATTGTATCATGTATTTAACTACATAATCAGAAATAAAATTAGTGACCCTCACCTTAATGCGTCAAAAACAATCTTTATACATAAAGCTAATTCAGACCACCAAAGCCTGGACAATTACAGGCCAATAGCATTAATAAATGTGGATATGAAAATTCTAACTACCATTATAGCATGTAGATTAAAAAAGATTATGATTCATTTAATTTCTAAGGAACAGGCTGGATTTATGGCAACTAGACAAACTAGTGATAACACACTTACACTACATAATATCATGATGTATGCTAAACAAAACAACTCTAATATTTATGCCCTTATAATAGATGCTCAGAAAGCATTTGATAGAGTGGATATAAACGTTTTGTTTGATGTGTTGCCTTATTTCAATATGCCACAGGAATTTATTCAGATACTACAAATATTATATAGTAATCCGTATACTACGTTATATATTAATAGGAGTTATTCTAAAAGAATACAGATTAAAAATGGTACACGGCAGGGTTGCCCTTTGTCCCCCTTATTGTTTAATCTTTATTTAGAACCTCTATTTTTATATATTAAGCAAAATCTGTATCATAATGCACCAATACTTTATAGGAATAAATTAGTAATGTCGGCATTTGCTGATGATCTTATTATTTATTGTACAACCCCAATTTCTGATAGTGAAAAGATATTAAATGTTATAAACGAATTTTCAGAAGTCTCTAATTACAAAATTAATTTGGAGAAAACTAGTATTTTCCCGTTAAGAACCCCTAAACCTTTTTCATTAATGTCCCTGGTGGGGAAGATATCATGTAAAGAAAATATCAAATATTTGGGTATTAGCTTCTCTACGGATAAGGACTTTTATAGTAATAATATTAAACGAGTATGGGAACTAATAGTAGCTGATTGTGGCAGATGGAGGAATTTAAGACTACCGGTATTGGCAAAAGTATCAATAGTGAAAATGAATATATTACCACGAATGTTGTATATTTTTAGGTCTGCTCAAGTATCAATTACAAAGACAGTTTTTAAACAAATTCATAAAGATCTAGCTAAATTTATTTGGGAGCCAAAGAAAACTAGAATATCGTATGAGAAATTAATGACCCCGAAGAGTAGAGGAGGACTTGAGTTACCGAATTTTGAAGTATACTATTTAATTGTGAATGCCAACAGGTGTTTAAGGATTGCTAATTATGAGGTAATTAGTACAAAATGGATACCAACTTGGGTGGTCTTGAATCACAAGCATATTCTAGATCGGAACATAAATCCTAAAGCTTTACCCTTTTTGGATAAAAGTAGTTTGATAAAGTATGGGATTATGGACCACTTAAAAACATATGTGTCATCTTTGCAAAATTTATTCCAATCAGTAGACTTGTTGCAATATATGATGGTTTTTCAGCCTTTCCATAGGAATCCCAATTTTAAACTAAATAATCAGTTGATTGATCTTAGTAAATTCCCATTAATAGTTAATTTGACTCTGATTGATGTTTTTAATAAATTTCATTTATCGGCTTCGCAAGTTAGACAGGAATTGAATCTTCCTAAGAGTTATATGGTTGTCATGAGACAAATCAGAGAACTTGCTCTGAGTCATTTTGAAAACTTTAAACCGTAGTCGGAATTGTGGATAAATGCTCTGAATTGTGGCAGGCTCTCCAACAGGAGGTCAAATTTATAACAACAACAAATAAATTAATTAAAGATTTAAAATTCCAGGATAAAATTCTGTTGTCAGGGTATTGGGTAAACAAAATGACAGTAGCAGATAATCAGGTATTAAAAGCAATTGATTTAACAATAAAATCGGTCTCTTTTCAAAAGTTGATGTATATGCAGTTGATGATTTGGAATAATGCTTATTATACTCGTCTTAGGCTACATAAATTTAATCCTAGGAATTCTCCAACTTGTCCATATTGCACAAATCAAATGGCGGATCTTCTTCATATGTTCTGGAGCTGCAAGTGTATATATAAACTTTGGAACTCTCTTAGAACACAACTACAAAAGATGGGTTATCAAAGTTCAACGTTATCATGGGAATTTATGATTCTACATGTTCCTCCAAGAAAACTCTCTAGGTCACAAACTATAATATGTATGAATATTTTTTTGCTGATGAAGTTATATATAGCTACAAATTGGTTATAACCAGACAAGACATCATGGGATAATTTTAAGCTTGTGGCTATAAAGCATATATATAACACATAAATTACTTCTGAAGCAAAGTAACAAAAATATTAATAACCCGAAAATATGGGAAAAGGTTTTTAACATTATATTAGCATAATACTGTTATTGGGAATATACTAAAGTTTGGATGTATATGTGGAGGAACCAATGCTTTGAAAACATGTATGATATGTATGGACGCAAAGTACTTTTACAAATGTTTTGGCTTAGTTTTTCTTCCCTGGTGTCTTCTTTTTTGGATTAATGACGATTTTTATATGGAAGCATTTCATGTAGACATTGTATATAGTTTTGATAGTAATAGTAGTGAATTATGTGTGTGATTTTATTGTATTTTGAAAATATATATCAATAAAAATTTATTATGGAAAAAAAAAGGAATGAGAAAGTAATACTCTAAGTGCCTCCATTTTGAGTTTTTCAAAATTTATTGATTTCTCCATTTGTTTTTAGTTGTTTTTTTAATATAGTTGCATTTATTTAAACTGTATTTCTTTAATATTGCTACACACTCAAGTGTGCTAGCTTGTACTGCATTTGAATTGTTTTTACTGCTGTTTTACCTGTTTGTCTTTAAGAAAAACATAAAAAAAGTTCTAAGTGGTTTTCCTGCCTTCCTTGTAACTAATCTAGTTCAGATACAGGTTTGCTATGTCCAGGACTGTTTGTATCCTTCTGACCCCCACCAAGCCTTTCTGTGCTGGAGGTAAACCTTCTAGCTAATCAGTGGGAATGGTAAGCACTAGGTAGCCTATCTACCACAAGAAGTGTGGTTTCTGGCCCAGAAATTGTAGTTTATTGGCTGTTTGGGCAGTTTTTGCATTCCTTTGAACTTTCTGGTTTAAAAGTCCAGGTTTGTGCTTTTTCCCACCTTTCTTGTAACTAGTCTAGTCCAGATACAGATTAACTGTATCCAATACTGTTTGTAAGATTCTGAGCCCCCAAGCCTTTCTGTGTTGGATGGAAACCTTCTAACTTTTCAGTGGGAGTGGTAACCACTAGGTCACCTATCTACCAGAAGAGGAATGATTTCTGGCCAAAAAATGTAGTTTATTGGCTGTTTGGGCAGTTTGTCCATCCCTTTGAACTTCCTGGCTTAAAAGCCTATGTTTGAGCTTGTTTTCCACCTTTCTTATAACAAGTGTAGTCCAGATACAAATTTGCTGTATCCAGGACTGTTTGCAAGGTTGTGAGCCTCCCCCACAAGCCTTTCTGTATTGGAAGGAAGCCTTCTAGCTTATCACTAGGAGTGCTAAGCACTAGGTAGCCGATCTACCACACGAGGAGTGGTTTCTGGCCCAGAAATTGTAGTTTATTGGCCGTTTGTGTAATTTTTCCATCCCTTTCATCCTTCTCATTTAAAAGACCACTTTTGCATGGGGTTGCACTTATTTAAGCTCTGTGGATCCTGTTTTGGCATCCTGCAGATTGCATATGCATGAGGAAGGATAAATAGATACTCTAAATGCCTCCATTTTGACTATTTTATAATTTATTGATTTCTGCATTTGTTTTTAGTTGTTTTTTTAATGTAATCGCATTTATTTAATCTGTATTTCTTTAATAATGCTACACACTCTAGTGTGCAAGCTTGCACTGCATTTGAATTGTTTTTACTGCTGTTTTAGCTGCTTTTCTGTAAAAAAGAGATAAAAAATTCTAAGCTTGTTTCCCACCCTTCCTCAGACTAGAATAGTCCAGATACAAATTTGCTGTACACAGGACTGGTTGTAAACTTTGGAGACCTCCCTAAGCGTTTTTGTGTTGGATGGAAGCCTTCCTGCTTTTCAGTGGGAGTGGTAAGCACTGGGTCACCTATCTACCACAAGAGGAATGGTTTCTGACCAGCAATTGTAGTTTATTTGCTGTTTGGGCAGTTTTTCCATCCCTTTCTACTTTCTGGTTTAAAAACCCATGTTTGCACTTGTATCCTGCCTTTCCTGTAATTAATCTAGTGCAGATACAGATTTGCTGTAGCCAGGACTGTTTGTAAGCTTCTGAGCCTCTCCAAGCCTCCCTGTGTTAGAGGGAAACATTCTAGCTTATCAGTGGGAGTGATAACCACTAGGTCATCTACCAGAACAGGAACAGCTTCTGGCCAATAAATTGTAGTTTATTGGCTTTTCTGTCAGTTTTTCCATCCCTTTGAACTTCCTGCTTTAAAAGCCCACTTTTGCACTTATTTCCCTCCTTTCTTGTAACTAGTGTAGTCCTCATACAAATTTGCTGAATCCAGGACTGTTTGTAAGTTTCTGAGTCCCTCCACAAGCCTTTCCATGTTGGAGGGAAGTCGTCTAGCTGGTCAGTGTGAGTGGTAAGCACTAGGTAGCCTATCTACCACAAGAGAAGTGGTTTCTCACCCAGAAATTGTAGTTTATTGGCTGTTTGGGCAGTTTTTCCATCCCTTTCAAATTTCTGGTTTAAAAGCCTATGTTTGCACTTGCTTCCCACCTTTTCTGTAACTAGACTAGTCCAGATACAGATTTGCAGTATTCAGGACTCTTTCTAAGCTTCTGAGCCCCCCAAATCTTTCTGTGATGGAGGGAAGCCTTTTTTGCTTATCTGTGGGAGTAGAAAGCTCTAGGTGGCCTATCTACCACAAGAGGAGAGGTTTCTGGGCCAGAAACTGTAGTTTGTTGGCCATTTGGGAAGTTTTTCCATTCCTTTCAACCTTCTCATTTAAAAGACGACTTTTGCATGAGTTTGCATTTGTTTAAGTTCTGCGGATCCTGTTTTGGCATCCTGCAGACTGCAAGAGCATCAGGAAGGATAAATAGATACTCTAAGTGCATCCATTTTTGACTTTTTCCTAATTTATTGATTTCTGCATTTGTTTTTAGTTGTTTTTTTAATGTAATTGCATTTATTTAAACTGTATTTCTTTCATATTTCTTTCATATTGTTGCACACTTAATTGTGCTAGCTTGCACTGCATTTGAATTGATTTTACTGCTCTTTTTCTGCTTTTCTGTAAAAGAAAGATAAAAAAGCTGTTTCCCACACTTCTCCTTGTTTCCCACCCTTCTTCTAACTAGTCTTGTCCAGTTACAGATTTGCTATATCAAGGAGTGCTTGTAAGCTTCTGAGCCCCCTACAAGCCTTTCTGTGTTGGAGGAAGCCCTCAGTGGATGTGGTAAGCACTAGGCCACCTATCTAGCACAAGAGGAATGGTTTCTGGCCAGGAAATTGTAGTTTATTGGCCATTTGGGCAGTTCTTCTATCCCTTTCAACTTTTTGTTTTAAAATCCCATGTTTGCACTTGTTTCCCACCTTTCCTGTAACTAGACTAGACCAGGTACAGATTTGCAGTATCCATGACTGTAATCTTCTGAGCCCACCAAGCCATTCTGTGTTGCAGGGAAGCCTTCTAGCATCTCAGTGGGTGTGGTAAGCACTAGGTAGCCTATCAACCACAAGAGGAGTGGTTTATGACCCAGAAATTGTAGTTTATTGGCCGTTTGGGAAGTTTTTCCATCCCTTTCAACTTTCTGGTTTAAAAGCCTGATTTTGCACAGGTTTGTACTTGCTCAAGCTTTCTGGATCCAGTTTTGGCATCCTGCAGACTGCAAGAGCAGCAGGAAGGAGAAAGAGATACTCTAAGTGCCTCCATTTTTATTTTTTCCTAACTTACTGCTCTCTGCACTTGTTTTTAGTTGTTGTTGAATGTAATTGTATTTATTTAAACTGCATTTGATTTAATATTGTTACACACTCAAGTGTACTAGCGTGCACTGCATTTGAATTGTTTTTACTGCTGTTTTAGCTGCTTGTCTGTAAGAAAAACATAAAAAAAGTTATAAGCTTGTATCCCACCTTTCCTGTAACTAGTCTAGTTCAGATACATGTTTGCTATGTCCAGGACTGTTTGTACACTTCTGACCCCCCCAAGACTTTCTGTGTTTTAGGTAAACCTTCTAGCTTATCAGTGGGAGTGGTAAGCACTAGATAGCCTATCTACCACAAGAAGCATGGTTTCATGCTCAGAAATTGTAGTTTATTGGCTGTTTGGGCAGTTTTTCCATTCCTTTGAATTTCCTGGTTTAAATATCCAGGGTTGCATTTTTTTCCCACCTTTCTTGTAACTAGTCTAGTCCAGATACAAATTTGCTGTATACAGTACTGTTTGTAAACTGAGCCCCCCAAGCCTTTCTGTGTTGAAAGGAAACTTTCTAGCTTATCAGTGAGAGTGGCAAGCTCTAGGTAGCCGATCTACCACAAGAAAAGTGGTTTCTGGACCAGAAGTTGTGGTTTATTTTCTGTTTGGTATATTTTTCCATCCCTTTCAACTTCCTGGTTTAAAAGCCTATGTTTGCACTTGTTTCCTGCCTTTCCTGTAACTAGACTAGTCCAGATACAGATTTTCAGTATCAAGGACTCTTTGTAAGCTTCTGAGCTCCCCAGGCCTTTCTGTGATGGAGGAAAGCCTTCTAGCTTATCAGTGGGAGTGGAAAGCTCTAGGTAGCCTGTCTACTACATGAGGAGTGGTTTCTGGGCCAGAAACTGTAGTTTGAAGGCCGTTTGGGAAATGTTTCCATTCCTTTCAACCTTCTCATTTAAAAGACTACTTTTGCATGGGTTTGCACTTCTTTAAGCTCTGTGGATCCTATTTTGGCATCCTGCAGACTGCAAGAGCATCAGGAAGGATAAATAGATACTCTTAAGTGGCTCCATTTTGACTTATTCCTAATTTATTGATTTATGCATTTGTTTTTAGTTGTTTTCTAATGTAATTGAATTTATTTAAACTGTATTTCCTTAATATTGCTACACACTCAAGTGTGCTAGCTTGCACTAAATTTGAATTGTTTTTATTGCTGTTTTAGCTGTTGCTCTGTAAAAAAAATATTAAAAAAAAGTTCTAAGCTTGTTTCCCACTTTTACTCTAACTAGTCTAGTCCAGATACAGATTTGCTATACCCAGGATTGTTCGAAAGCTTCTTAGCACCCCACACAAGCTTTTCTGTGTTGGAGTAAGCCCTCTAACTTATCAGTGGGTTTGGTAAGCACTAGGTCACCTATCTAGCACAGGAGAATTGGTTTCTGGCCAAGAAATTGTAGTTTATTGGTTGTTTGGGCAGTTTTTCTATCCCTTTCAATTTTCTGGTTTAAAAGCCTATGTTTGCACTTGCTTCCCGCCTTTCCTGTAACTAGACTAGTTCAGATACAGATGTGCAGTATCCATGACTGTTTGTAAGCTTCTGTGCCCCCCAAGCCTTTCTGTGTTGGAGGGAAGCCATCTAGTTTATCAGCGGGAGTGGTAAGCACTAGGTAGCCTATCTACCACAGGAGGAGTGGTTTCTGGCCCAGAAGTTTATTGGCCATTTGGAAGTTTTTTCTACCCCTTTCAACTTTCAGGTTTAAAAGCATGCTTTTTCATTGGTTTGCACTTGATCAAGCTTTCTGAATGCAGTTTTGGCATCCTGCAGACTGCAAGAGCATCAGGAAGGAGAAGGAGATACTCTAAGTGCCTCAATTTTGATTTTTACCTAATTTACTGCTTTCTGCACTTGTTTTTAGTTGTTTTTTTAATGTAATTGTATTTATTTAAACTGCAATTGATTTAATATTGCTACAAACTCAAGTATGCTTGCTTACACTGCATCTGAATTGTTTTTACTGCTGTTTTAGCTACTTGTCTTTAAGAAAAAACATAAAAAAATTATAAGCTTGTTTCCCACCTTTCCTGAAACTAGTCTAGTTCAGATACAGGTTTGCTATGTCCATGACTGTTTGTATGCTTCTTACCTCCCAAGCCTTTCTGTGTTGTAGGTAAACCTTCTAGCTTATCAGTGGGAGTGGTAAGCACTAGGTAGCCTATCTACTAAAAGAAGCATGGTTTCTGGCCCAGAAATTGTAGTTTTTTGGCTGTTTGGGCAGTTTTTCCATTCCTTTGAATTTCCTGGTTTAAAATTCCAGGTTTGCATTTTTTTCCCACCTTTCTTGTAACTTGTTTAGTCCAGATACAAATTTACTGTATCCAGCACTGTTTGTAAGCTTCTGAGACCCCTCAAACCTTTCTGTGTTGGAGGGAAGCCTTCTTACTTATCAGTGGGAATGGTACGCACTGGGTCACCTATCTACCACAAGAGGAATGATTTCCTGCCCAGCAATTGTAATTTTTGGCTGTATGGGAAGTTTTTCCATCCCTTTCTACTTTCAGTTTTAAAAACCCATGTTTGCACTTATATCCTGCCTTTCCTGTAATTAAAATAGTGCAGATACAGATTTGCAGTATCCATGACTGTTTGTAAGCTTCTGAGCCCCTCCAAGCCTCTCTATGTTAGAGGGAAACCTTCTAGCTTATCAGTGGGAGTGATAACCACTAAGTCACCTACCAGAACAGGAATGGCTTCTGGCCAAGAAATTGTAGTTTATTGGCTTTTTCTGCAGTTTTTCCATCCCTTTGAATTTCCTGGTTTAAAAGCCCATTTTTGCCCTTATTTCCCACCTTTCTTGTAACTAGTCTAGTCCACATACAAATTTGCTGAATCCAGGACTGTTTGTAAGGTTCTGAGTCCCCCCACAAGCCTTTCTGTGTTGGAGGGAAGTCGTCTAGCTTATTAGTGTAAGTGATAAGCACTAGGTAGCCCATCTACCACAAGAGAAGTGGTTTCTCATCCTGAAATTGTAGTTTATTGGCTGTTTGGGCAGTTTTTCCATACCTTTCAACTTTCTGGTTTAAAAGCCTATGTTTGCACTTGCTTCCCGCCTTTCCTGTAACTAGACTAGTCCAGATACAGATTTGCAGAATCCAGGGCTCTTTGTAAGCTTCTGAGCCCCCCCAAATATTTTTGTGATGGAGGGAAGCCTTCTTGCTTATCTGTGGGAGTGGAAAGCTCTAGGTAGCCTATCTACCACAAGAGGAGAGATTTCTGGTCCAAAAACTGTAGTTTGTTGGCCGTTTGGGAAATGTTTCCATCCCTTTCAACCTTCTCATTTAAAAGACCACTTTTGCATGAGTTTGCACTTGTTTAAGCTTTGCGGTATCCTGTTTTGGCATCCTACAGACTGCAAGAGCATAAAGAAGGATAAATAGATACTCTAAGTGCATTCATTTTTCCTAATGTATTGATTTCTGCATTTGTTTTTAGTATTTTTTAATTTAATTGCATTTATTTAAACTGTATTTCTTTCATATTGCTGCACACTTAAGTGTGCTAGCTTGCACTGCATTTGAATTGTTTTTACTGCTGTTTTGCTGCTTTTCTGTAAAAAAAAGATAAGAAAAGTTCTCAGCTTGTTTCCCACCTTTTTTCTAACTAGTCTAGTCCAGTTACAGATTTGCTATATCCAGGAGTGTTTGTAAGCTTCTGAACCCCCCATAAACCTTTCTGTGTTGGAGGAAGCCCTCAGTGGGTGTGGTAAGCACTAGGTCTCCAATCTATCACAGGAGGAATGGTTTCTGACCAAAAATGTGTAGTTTATTGGCCGTTTGGGCAGTTTTTCTATCCCTTTTAACTTTCTGGTTTAAAAGCCCATGTTTGCACTTGTTTCCCACCTTTCCTGTAACTAGACTAGTCCAGATACAGATTTGCAGTATCCATGACTGTAAGCTTCTGAGCCCACCAAGCCATTCTGTGTTGGAGGGAAGCCTTCTAGCTTCTCAGTGGGAGTGGTAAGCACTAGGTAGTCTATCTACCACAAGAGGAGTGGTTTATGGCCCAGAAATTGTAGTTTATTGGCCGTGTGGGAAGTTTTTCAATCCCTTTCAACTTTCTGGTTTAAAAGCCCTCTTTTGCATGGGTTTGCACTTGTTCAAGCTTTCTGGATCCAGTTTTCGCATCCTGCAGACTGCAAGAGCATCAGGAAGGTGAAATAGATACTCTAAGTCCATCCATTTTGATTTTTTCATAATTTACTGCTTTCTGCACTTGTTTTTAGTTTTTTTATGTAATTGCATTTATTTAAACTGTATTTGATTTAATATTGCTATACACTCAAGTGTGCTAGCTTGCACTGCATTCAAAATGTTTTTACTGCTGCCTGTCTTTAAGAAAAACATAAAAAAGTTATAAGCTTGTTTCCTGCCTTTCCTGTAACTAGTCTAGTTCAGAGACTGGTTTTCTATGTCCAGGATTGTTTGTGCGCTTCTGACCCTCCAAGTCTTTCTGTGTGATAGGTAAATATTCTAGCTTATCAGTGGGAGTGGTAAGCACTAGGTAGCCTATCTACCACACAAAGCATGGTTTCTGGTCCAGAAATTGTAGTTTATTGGTTGTTTGGGCAGTTTTCCATTCCTTTGAATTTCTTGGTTTAAAACTCCACGTTTGTGTTTTTTCCCCAACTTTCTTATAAGCAGTCTAGTCCAGATACAAATTTGCTGTATCCAGGACTGTTTGTAAGCTTCTGAGCCCCCCAAGCCTTTCTCTGTTGAAAAGAAACCTTCTAGATTATCAGTGAGATTGGTAAGCACTAGGTAGCCGATCTACCACAAGAAAATGGGTTTCTGGACCAGAAATTGTAGTTTATTAGCTGTTTGGGCTGTTTTTCCATCCCTTTCAACTTCCTGGTTTTAAAGCCTATGTTTGTGCTTGTTTCCTGCCTTTCCTTTAAGTGGTCTAGTCCGATACAGAATTGCTTTCTCCATGGCAGTTTGTAAGCTCCTGAGCCCTCCAAGCCTTTCTGTGTTGGAGGGAAGCCTTCTACCTTTTCAGTGGGAGTGGTAAGAACTAGGTAGCCTATCTACCACAAGAGGAGTGGTTTCTGGCCAGAAATTGTAGTTTATTGGCTGTTTCGGCAGTTTTTCCATCCCTTTCAACTTTCTGGGTTAAAAGCCCGCTTTTGCGTGGGTTTGCACTTGTTTAAGCTCTCTAGATCCAGTTTTGGCATCCTGCAGACTGCAAGAGCATCAGGAAGGAGAAAGAGATACTCTATGTGCCTTCATTTTGATTTTTTCCTAATGTACTGCTTTCTGCACTTTTTGTTGTTTTTAATGTAGTTGCATTTATTTAAACTGTATTTGATTTAATATTGCTACACACTCATGTGTGCTAGTTAGGACTACATTTGAATTGTTTTTACTGCTGTTTCAGCTGATTGTCTTTCAGAAAAACATAAAAAAAAATTCTCAGCTTGTTTCCCACCTTTCCTGTAACTAGTCCAGTTCAGATACAAGTTTGCTATGTCCCGGACTGTTTGTACGCTTATGACCCCCAAGCCTTTCTGTGTTGCAGGTAAACCTTCTTGCTTATCAGAGGGAGTTAAGCACTAGGTAGTCTATCTACCACAAGAAGCATGGTTTCTGGCCCAGAAACTGTACTTTATTGGCTTTTTGGGCAGTTTTTCCATTCCTATGAATTTCCTGGTTTAAACATCCATGTTTGCAATTTTTCCCACCTTTCTTGTAACTAGTCTAGTCCAGATACAAATTTGCTGTATACAGGATTGTTTGTAAGCTTCTGAGCCCCCCACCAAGCCTTTCTGTGTTGGATGGAAAATTTCTAGCTTATCAGTGGGAGTGGTAAGCACTAGGTAGCTGATTTACCACAAGAAAAGAGGTTTCTGGTCCAGAAATTGTAGTTTATTGGCTGTTTGGGCAGTTTTTCCATCCCTTTCAAATTCTTCATTTAAAAGCCCATGTTTGCACTTGTTTCACACCTTTCCTGTAACTAGTCTAGTCCAGATGCAGATTTTCTGTATTCAGGACTATTTGTAAGCTTCTGAGCCCCCCATGCCTTTCTATGTTGGAAGGAAGGCTTCTAGCTTATCAGTGGGAGTGGTAAACACTATGTCACCTCTCTGCCAGAAGAGGAATGGATTCTAGCCAGGAAATTCTAGTTTATTGGCCATTCGGGCAGTTTTTCTATCCTTTTCAACTTTCTGGTTTAAAAGCCTATGTTTGCACTTGTTTTCTGCTTTTCTTGTAACTAGACTAGTCCAGATACAGATTTAAAGTATCCAGGAATGTTTATAAGCTTATGAGCCTCTTAAGCTTTTCTGTGTTGGAGGGAAGCCTTCTAGCTTATCAGTGGGAGTGGTAAGCACTAGGTAGCCTATCTAAAAAATGAATAGTGGTTTCTGGCCCAGAAATTGTAATTTATTGCCCATTTGGGAAATTTTTCATCCCTTTCAACTTTCTCATTTAAAAGCCTGCTTTTGCATGAGTTTGGACTTGTTTAAGCTCTGTGGATCCAGTTTTGGCATCCTGTAGACTGCAAGAGCATCAGGAAGGAGAAAGAGATACTCTAAGTGCCTCCATTTTGATTTTATTTTAATTTTTTGCGTTCTGTGCTTGTTTTTAGTTGTTTTTAATGTACTTGCATTGATTTAAACTGTATTTGCTTTAATTTTGCTACCCACTCAAGTATGCTTGTTTGCAATGCATTTGAATTCTTTTACTGCTGTTTCAGCTGTGTTTCCTTAAAAAAAGCATAAAACAGTTCTAAGCTTCTTTCCCACATTTCTTTTAACTAGTCTAGTCCAGATACAGATATGCTGTATCCAGGACTGTTTGTAAGATTCTGAGACCCCCCCCAAGCCATGCTAAGTTGGAGGGAAGCCTTCTTGCTTATCAGTGGGAGTGGTAAGCACTGGGTCACCTATCTACCACAAGAGGAATGGTTTCTGACCAGCAATTGTAGTTTATTGGTTGTTTGGGAAGTTTTTCCATCCCTTTCTACTTTCTGGTTTAAAAACCCATGTTTGCACTTGTATCCTGCCTTTCCTGTAATTAATCTAGTGCAGATACAGATTTGCTGTAGCCAGGACTGTTTGTAAGCTTCTGAGCCCCTCCAAGCCTTTCTGTGTTAGAGGGAAGCCTTCTAGCATATCATTGAGAGTGGTAAGCACTAGGTATCCTTTCTACCACAAAAAGAAAGGTTTCTGGCCCAGAAATTGAAGTTTATTGACCATTC
Source organism: Protopterus annectens (assembly GCF_019279795.1). Taxonomy (NCBI): domain Eukaryota; kingdom Metazoa; phylum Chordata; order Ceratodontiformes; family Protopteridae; genus Protopterus; species Protopterus annectens. The sequence goes on along the minus strand of NC_056727.1, from coordinate 1,092,470,249 downwards.
GGGAAGTTTTTCAATCCATTTCAACTTTCTGGTTTAAATGTCCACTTTTGAGTGGGTTTGCACTTGTTTTAGCTCTGTGGCTCCAGTTTTGGTATCCTGTAGACTGCAAGAGCATCAGGAAGGAGAAAGAGATACTCTAAGTGCCTCCATTTTTGCTAAATTATTGCTTTCTGCACTTATTTTTAGTTGTTTTTAAATGTAATTGCATTTATTTAAACTGTATTTCTTTTAATAGTGCTACACACTCAAGTGTGCTAACTTGCCCTGCATTTGAATTGTTTTTACTTTGTTTTAGCTCCTTTTCTGTAAAAAAAAGACATAAAGTTGTAAGCTTGTTTCTCACCTTTCCTGTAACTAGTCTAGTCCAGATACGCATTTACTGTATCCAGGACTGTTTGTAAGCTTCTGAACCAACCAGAAGCCTTTCTGTATTGGAGGGAAGCCTTCTAGCTTATCAGAGGGAGTGGTAAGCACTAGGTACCTATCTACCACAAAAGGAGTGTTTTCTGGCCCAGAAATTGTAGTTTATTGGCCATTTGGGCAGTTTTTTTATTCCTTTCAACTTTCTGGTTTAAAAGCCCATGTTTGCACTTGTTTCCCACCTTTTTTGTAACTAGTCTAGTCCAGATACAAATTTGCTATATCCAGGACTGTTTGTAAACTTCTGAACCCCCCAAGACTTTCTGTGTTGAAAGGTAAACTTCTAGATTATCAGTGGGAGTGGTAAGCACTAGGTAGTCGATCTACCACAAGAAAAGTGTTTTCTGGACCATAAATTCTAGTTTATTGGCTGTTTGGGCAGTGTTTCCATCCCTTTCATCTTTCTGGTTTAAAAGACTGCATTTGCATGTGTTTGCACTTGTTTGACCTCTGCGGATCTAGTTTTAGCATCCTGCAGACTGCAAGAGCATCAGGAAAGGGAAAGAAATACTCTAAGTGCCTCCATTTTGTTTTTTTTCCAAATTTACTGCTTTCTGCACTTGTTTTTAGTTACTGATTTAATTTAATAGCATTTATTTGAACTGTATTTGCTTTAATATTGCTGCACACTCAAGTGTGCAAGCTTTCACTGCATTTGAATTGCTTTTACTACTGTTTTATCTGCTTTTCTGTAAAATAAAGCTCTTAGCTTGTTTCTCGCCTTTCCTGTAGCTAGTCTAGTCCCGATAGAGATTTGCTGTATCCAGCACTGTTTGTAAACTTCTCAGCCCCCCAAGTCTTTCTGTGTTGGAGGGAAGCCTTCTAGCTTATCAGTGGGAGTGGTAAGCACTAGGTCACCTATCTACCACAAGAGGAATGGTTTCTGGCCCAAAACTTTTGGTTTATTGGCCGTTTTGGTGCTTTTTCCATCCATTTCAAGTTTCTGGTTTAAAAGCCCATCAGAAGAGGTCGATAGTAAAGGGGCAGTTTGTGAAGGTGGTGAGGATGGTGTCTAAGTTCAGCGACTGCCTTGAAGAATGTGAGTTTATTTGTGGCCTTTTTTTGAACAGGGGATACCCGGACCATCTCATATCAGAATTGGTCAAGGAAGTTTGCAGTAAGAGGAAGAATGGGTTATACGTACCAATTTTGGGCAATAATGTAGCACCCCAGAGCCCTGAGCCATCCCATATGCAAGCCCATGTGAATTACCTTTGCAGTTTTATTACAACTTTCAGTGTTGATGCAGGGGACATTTCCTCCATCATAAAGAAAAATTGGAGTATTTTACGATTAGACATGCAAGGTAACTCACAGTTTGAGATCACACCCAAGGTGGTGTTTAGGAGGGGGTTGAATCTGAAGAGTATTCTACAGATGAAATCAAACCATGCCCCAGTTAGGGGGATGTACATATGCAATATGTGTAAATACTGTAGGTTTATTAAAGCAGGGACCCTTTTTAGTATTGGGGAGACCAAATACCCCATCAGGGGTAGATTTAACTGTGCCAGTTCACATGTGGTATATTTGGCTAGGTGATCTTCATGCACGGTGTTTTATATAGGAAAAACTGACAGGAAACTTCAGGAACGCCTTTATGAACACCTTTATGCCATCAAAAAAGAGAAGATGGAGAATGCACTTTCCAGGCATGTTAAGGAATACCCGGGTCATGAATTTACTTTTTCAGTCATTGATCAGGTAGTTCCTTCCAATAGGGGGGTCCAGATATGTTACATTTAGAACAAAAGGAATTAATTTGGCAGCTAAAACTAGAAGCTTATCATTATCCAGGCTTAAATAGAATGTTATCCATTTCTTGCATTTTAAAATTAAGAAGTTTGGTTAGGTAATTTTATTGTATTCATTTTTGTAGATTGCATCCATTTTAATTTCTTCATCTATTTTTTATCTATTTCAGCATGGCTTAGAAAAGTATGGATATTCCTTTTACTGCTTGTTCAGTAAGGTTGAGTCCTCAGGGAAGGGTTTGAGCAGGTGTTGTGAATGTATTGGCTTAATTGCTAAGTAGTTATGTGATTTATGAGCTTTTTATTAAGGTGTAAGCTGGAATGTGTTGTTTGTTTTTCTGATGAAGTTGGTGCAGGACACTGACGAAAAGCCTATTAATGTTGAGTTTAAAATAAAATTTTAACTTGCAGTTTATCAGCATCACTGTGTCTGGAATTGGTGCATCTGCTGAGGTTTATTGTCTTGCCGGCTTCCTTTTTCAAGACTTCTAGCTTATCAGTGTGAGTGGTAAGCACTAGGTCACCTATCTACCACAAGAGGAATGGTTTCTGGCCCAAAACTTTTAGTTTATTGGCCGTTTTGGTGGTTTTTCCATCCATTTCAAGTTTCTGGTTTAAAAGCCCACTTTTGCATGGTTTTGCACTCGTATTAGCTCTGTGGATCCAGTTTTGGTGTCCCGCAGACTGGAAGAGCATTAGGAAGGAGAAAAAGATAATCTAAGTGCCTCTACTTTGATTTTTTACTAATTTACTGCTTTCTGCATTTGTTTTTAGTTGTTTTAATGTAATTGCATTTATTTAAACTGTATTTGATTTAATATTGTTACAGACTCAAGTGTGCTAGCTTGCACTGTATTTTATTTATTTTTACTGATGCTTAACTGCTTTTCTGAAAAAAAAAAGTTCAAAGCTTGTTTCCCACCTTTCCTATAACTAGTTTAGTCCAGAAACAGATTTGCTGTCCCTAGGACTGTTTGTAAGCTTCTGAGTCCCCCCAAGGTTTTCTGTGCTGGAGGGAAGCCTTCTAGCTTATCAGTGGGAGTGGTAAGCAGTAGGTAGCCTCTCTACCACCAGAGGAGTGGTTTTGGGCCCAGAAATTGTAGTTTATTTGCTGTTTGGGCAGTTTTTCTATCCCTTTCAACTTTCTGTTTAAAAGCCCGCATTAGCGCTTGTTTTCCACCTTTCCTGTAACTAGTCTAGTCCAGATATAGATTTGCTGTTTCCAGGACTGTTTGCAAGCTTCTGAGCCCCCCAATCCTTTCTGTGTTGGAGAGAAGCCTTCTAGGTTATCAGTGGGAGGGTAAGCACTTGGTAGCCTATCTACCACAAGAGGAGTGGTGTCTGGCCCAGAAATTGTAGTTTTTTGGCCATTTGGGAAGTTTTTCCATCCATTTCAACTTTCTGGTTTAAAAGGCTGTGTTTGCATGGGTTTCCACTTGTTTAAGCTCTGCAGATCCAGTTTTGTTGTCCTGCAGACTGCAAGAGCATCAGGAAGGAGAAAGAGATACTCTAAGTGCTTCCATTTTGATTTTTTCCTAAATTTCTGTTTTCTGCACTTGTTTTAGTCATTTCTTAATAAATTGCATTTATTTAAACTGTATTTGCTTTAACATTGCCACACACTCAGGTTTGCTAGCTTGCACTGTATTTGAATTGTTTTTACTGCTGTTTTAGCTGCTTTTCTGTATAAAAAAAGCTCTAAGCTCATTTCCCACCTTTCCTATAACGTGTCTAGTCCAAATAGAGATTTGCTGTCCCCAGGACTGTTTGTAAGCTTCTGAGTCCCCTCAAGGTTTTCTGTGTTGGAGGGAAGCCTTCTAGCTTATCAGTGGAAGTCAAACTTGTGAAGCAGTAAAACCAAATATAAAAAAGCCGGAACAGGGAGTCCAAGAAGAAGCACTAATCCTCGAAGTCAATAGTGTTGTCTTAACGCAACTTTATTAAAAAACAGAAACGTTTTCGCTACCACCACTGTAGTAGCTTCCTCAGAGTTAATGCATATAAAAATACAAAGTTCTAATTTAAATGTAAAATGGCGCCAAATTTTGTTGTAATGAATCAACTCTAAAAGGTACAACATCATTAAATGCTGTTCAAACCATAGCGCCACTAATTACGCTAAGCTGTATACAGACAAGCATTTAGTAGTGAGCGAAAAATTAAAACATACAAAGAAATCTGATCTAAAATAAAAGAACCGAGTTGCCAGTAAAGCTCATGGCAACTCTGTCTTATAGTAAAAATCACAATGTCGCTATACAAGTAATCAAATTGTGATAGTCCGTAACTCTGAAAGTTACCCTTATTTAAAGTGTTATACCAAAACAGTTTAGGTAGCAGTACTCTCCTGTCAACAATAACCAAATCCATATGATGAAATCTAAAATTGTTGAGTATTAACAAAAAATGTTTGCATTAACATCATTTACTTACTGAATATTAGCTAGTTCTGCATTATAGTAGCAATAATAGAGTTTCTATAGAATATTTTAAGAACATCATTGTAACAGGAAAAAGATTATATTCTAATACAAGTTGTCTTATCTTCAAACATATTGACAGCAGAACTCTCCTATAGAGACAGTGACTCAGTCGTGTAGAATTTCTACTCCTGTTATAGTCACGATCCTAAAAATTGGTGTAATGCCAAGGTCTTTGTGTGTCAAGGTAAACCAGTTGAAAATGATACCATATAACAGATGTACTAACCTCGCAAAATACTAAATAAAGCAGTTGTAACTGCTGAAACTAACGTCGCCGAGTGAGGCGGGGCTAGTAAGTAGCCATGATATAAAGCAGTAGAACATACTGTATTATACGGCGACATGAATATCAACATAGTTGTGTGACCAAATTCCTAAAAAAGTCCCTAAGTAATACACTATAAGGTGTATACAAAAATACAAATATAAACAGTTATCGTGTATTTGTGTACTGCCCAAATAGGCAAAATGTAAAAAATGTGTAAGAACAAGAATCAAACAGTATGCAAAGTCACAAAGTTACAATTGCAGTGACATATAACCTGAGCCAAAGGGACATAAGTAAAAAAACAGAATTGTAAAGTTATATGATTATAAATGTATAAGTAGAAAGCTGGAATGACCTCAAAGACTTGACCGAATACAAGAAGAAGTCAACATGCACAGGAATGTAAAAATCCGACAGAAAGGGAGAAACATATGCTGATGTCCCAATATGTATATGCAAGAAAAAAAAAAACACAGAGTTATATGAAATGGCTTGAGTCAGTAGATATTAGTAAAGAATAAAAGAGTGGGCATAATCCCATGAATGGTGGTGTTAGTAAACATGTAATCATGGTCCAGAACAAAGAAAGAAAAGTCTATCTTAAATAACTTTTAAGTTTAAGAAGGCAGGAGATATTGCAATTTTCATTCAGTCCTGGTGGATGAAATGCATTGAGTTTTATCTGCCATTCTAATTCCTTAGTTTCCAGGAGAATGGATGCAGGACTGCCTCTAGTGTTGTGTGGAACATGGTCAATAGCAGAAAATAAAAAGCTGTGACCTGTGTTATGCATTATGTGTTTTGAGAGTGCATTATCTTCCTTGCCTTTCTTAATAGCATACATATGCTGGTAAATTCTTTCTTTGAATTTACGCTCAGTTTTACCGATGTAATATGCTGAGCAACAAACGCAAGTAGCCAAATAAACTATGAACTTAGTATTACAATTAACTTTATAATGGATACTAAGCTTTCTACCATTCAATTGAGAAGAGTTACCAGTTTTTAGGCAACTGCACCAATTACATTGTCCACAAGTATATGTCCCTTTCTGTCGAGTAAAAAGGTCAGATTGCTTATTACTCTCTAGTAGGGTTTTTAAATTCTTGCCTCTCCTATAAACAATTAAGGGTTTTTCTCCAAGTTTTTCAAATAGCAAACTATTACCCGTGATGAAATGCCAGTTTTTAAACATTATGGAACTAATGTATTTAGAATCCATACTAAATGTTGTTATAAAACTGGAAGAGTACTCATTTTTCAATTTTTCTACTGCTAGTTGTAAAGGAGCAGTCAGATCAGTTGTTGATATTAGTTTTGTCACTAGGGGTTCACCACTAATTAATATGTTAGTATTATCAAGTAAGGGTTTATAAAAACCACCTAGTCTCTTGTTCCTGACTTCTAATGTTAACTCTTCAATTAAAGGCTCAGGGTAATCACGGCTGCAGAACATTTCAAAAAGGAATGAGCATTCACTGTTAAAATAAGCTTCAGTGCTGCACATTCTGGCTGCTCTGATGAGCTGGCCTTTGACTATAGATCTTTTTTGTTTGTACGGATGTTGACTTGAAAAGTGGAGAATTGAATTACAATAGGTAGGTTTTCTGTGAATGGTAGAAGAAAGAAAGCCAGTCAAGTTGTTTTTTTCAAGTCTGACATCTAGATAGTCAATTGATTGTGTTGAAAAATGGTATGTGAATTTGAAAAAGGTCGTAGTGCTGTTCATGTACTCAATAAGTGACACAGCATCCTGTTCAGAGCCCCTAAACAGGATGAAAATATCATCCAGGTATCTGGTATAGTATATTAACTGATGTGCTACATGAGGGCTCTGGAAAATAAATTTTTTCTCCCAGTAAGCAACTACCATGTTAGCCACAGTTGTGCCACAAGGTGAACCCATTGCTATACCTTGAGTTTGAAGGAAGTATTGTTTTTCAAAGCCCGCATTAGCGCTTGTTTTCCACCTTTCCTGTAACTAGTCTAGTCCAGATATAGATTTGCTGTTTCCAGGACTGTTTGCAAGCTTCTGAGCCCCCCCAATCCTTTCTGTGTTGGAGAGAAGCCTTCTAGGTTATCAGTGGGAGGGTAAGCACTTGGTAGCCTATCTACCACAAGAGGAGTGGTGTCTGGCCCAGAAATTGTAGTTTTTTGGCCATTTGGGAAGTTTTTCCATCCATTTCAACTTTCGGGTTTAAAAGGCTGTGTTTGCATGGGTTTCCACTTGTTTAAGCTCTGCAGATCCAGTTTTGTTGTCCTGCAGACTGCAAGAGCATCAGGAAGGAGAAAGAGATACTCTAAGTGCTTCCATTTTGATTTTTTCCTAAATTTCTGTTTTCTGCACTTGTTTTAGTCATTTCTTAATAAATTGCATTTATTTAAACTGTATTTGCTTTAACATTGCCACACACTCAGGTTTGCTAGCTTGCACTGTATTTGAATTGTTTTTACTGCTGTTTTAGCTGCTTTTCTGTATAAAAAAAGCTCTAAGCTCATTTCCCACCTTTCCTATAACGTGTCTAGTCCAAATAGAGATTTGCTGTCCCCAGGACTGTTTGTAAGCTTCTGAGTCCCCTCAAGGTTTTCTGTGTTGGAGGGAAGCCTTCTAGCTTATCAGTGGAAGTCAAACTTGTGAAGCAGTAAAACCAAATATAAAAAAGCCGGAACAGGGAGTCCAAGAAGAAGCACTAATCCTCGAAGTCAATAGTGTTGTCTTAACGCAACTTTATTAAAAAACAGAAACGTTTTCGCTACCACCACTGTAGTAGCTTCCTCAGAGTTAATGCATATAAAAATACAAAGTTCTAATTTAAATGTAAAATGGCACCAAATTCTGTTGTAATGAATCAACTCTAAAAGGTACAACGTCATTAAATGCTGTTCAAACCATAGCGCCACTAATTACGCTAAGCTGTATACAGACAAGCATTTAGTAGTGAGCGAAAAATTAAAACATACAAAGAAATCTGATCTAAAATAAAAGAACCGAGTTGCCAGTAAAGCTCATGGCAACTCTGTCTTATAGTAACAATCACAATGTCACTATACAAGTAATCAAATTGTGATAGTCCGTAACTCTGAAAGTTACCCGAATTTAAAGTGTTATACCAAAACAGTTTAGGTAGCAGTACTCTCCTGTCAACAATAACCAAATCCATATGATGAAATCTAAAATTGTTGAGTATTAACAAAAAATGTTTGCAATAACATCATTTACTTACTGAATATTAGCTAGTTCTGCATATTATAGTAGCAATAATAGAGTTTCTATAAAATATTTTAAGAACATCATTGTAACAGGAAAAAGATTATATTCTAATACAAGTTGTCTTATCTTCAAACATATTGACAGCAGAACTCCTCTAGCTTATCAGTGGGAGTGGTAAGCACTAGATAATCTATCTACCACCAGAGGAGTGGTTTCTGGCCCAGAAATTGTAGTTTATTTTCCGTTTGGGCAGTTTTTCCATCCCTTTCAACTTTATGGTTTAAAAGCCTGCATTGGCACTTGTTTCCCACCTTTCCTGTAACTAGTCTAGTCCAGATATAGATTTGCTGTATCCAGGACTGTTTGTAAGCTTCTGAGCCCCCTAATCCTTTCTGTGCTGGAGAGAAGCCTTTTAGGTTATCAGTGGGAGTGGTAAGCACTAGGTAGCCTATCACCACAAGAGGAGGGGTTTCTGGCACAGAAATTGTAGTTTTTTTGGCCATTTGGGCAGTTTTTCCATCCCTTTCATCTTTCTGGTTTAAAAGGCCTTATTTGCATGGTTTGCACTTGTTTAAGCTCTCTGGATCCAGTTTTCAAGAGCATCAGGAAGGAGAAAGGGATACTCTATGTGCCTCCATTTTGATTTTTTCCTACTTTACTGCTTTCTGCACTTTTTATTTGTTTTTAATGTAGTTGCATTTATTTAAACTGTATTTGATTTAATATTGCTACACACTCAACTATGCTAACTAGGATTACATTTGAATTGTTTTTACTGTTGTTTTACCTGCTTGACTTTAAGAAAAACATAAAAAAATATTCTAAGCTTGTTTCCCGCATTTCCTGTAACTAGTCCAGTTCAGATACAATTTTGCTATGTCCAGAACTGTTTGTACACTTCTGACCCCCCCCCCAAGTCTTTCTGTGTTGGAGGTAAACCTTCTTGCTTATTAGTGGGAGTGGTAAGCACTAGGTAGCCTATCTACCACAAGAAGCATAGGTTCTGGCCCAGAAATTGTACTTTATTGGCTGTTTGGGCAGTTTTTCCATCCCTTTGAATATCCTGGTTTAAAAGTCCATGTTTGCACTTTTTTCCCACCTTTCTTGTAACTAGTCTAGTCTAGATACAAATTTGCTGTAACCAGGAATGTTTGTAAGATTCTAAGTCCCCCACCAAGCCTTTCTGTGTTGGCAGGAAACCTTCTAGTTTATCAGTGGGAGTGGTATCCACTAGGTAGCTGATTTACCACAAGGAAAGAGGTTTCTGGTCCAGAAATTGTAGTTTATTGGCTGTTTGGCCAGTTTTCCATCCTTTTCAACTTCCTGTTTTAAAAGCCCATGTTTGCGTTTGTTTCACACCTTTCCTGTAACTAGTCTAGTCCAGATACAGATTTGCTGTATCCAGGACTGTTTGTAAGCTTCTGAGCCCTCCAAACCTTTCTTTGTTGGAAGGAAGGCTTCTAGCTTATCAGTGAGAGTGGAAACCACTAGTTCACCTATCTGTCAGAAGAGGAATTGTTTCTAGCCAGGAAAGTGTAGTTTATTGGCCATTTGGGCAGTTTTTCCATCCTTTTCAACTTTTTGGTTTAAAAGCCTATGTTTGCACTTGTTTCCCACCTTTCCTGTAACTAGACTAGTCCAGATACATATTTTCAGTATCCAGGAATGTTTATAAGCTTATGAGCCCCCCCAAGCCTTTCTGTGTTGGAGGGAAGCCTTCTAGCTTATCAGTGGGAGTGGCAAGCACTTGGTAGCCTATCTACCACAAGAAGAGTGGTTTCTGGCACAGATACTGTTGTTTATTGTCCTTTTGGAAAGTGTTTCAATCCCTTTCAACTTTCTAATTTAAATGCCTGCTTTTGCATGAGTTTGGACTTGTTTAAGCTCTGTGGATCCAGTTTTGGCATCCTGCAGACTGCAAGAGCATCAGGAAGGAGAAAGAGATACTCTAAGTGCCTCCATTTTGATTTTTTCTAATTTTTTGCTTTCTGCACTTGGTTTTAGTTGTTTTTAATGTAATTGCATTGATTTAAACTGTATTTGCTTTAATTTTGCTGCACACTCAAGTGTGCTTGTTTGCACTGCATTTGAATTCTTTTACTGCTGTTTTAGCCGCTTTTCCTTAAAAAAGCATAAAAAAGTTCTAAGCTTCTTTCCCACCTTTCTTGTAACTAATCTAGTCCAGATACAGATGTACTGTATCCAGGACTGTTTGTAAACTTCTGATACTCCCCGAAGCCATTCTGTGTTGGAGGGAAGCCTTCCTGCTTATCAGTGGGAGTGGTAAGCACTGGGTCACCTATCTACCACAACAAGAATGGGTTCTGACCCAGCAATTGTAGTTTATTGGCTGTTTGGGCAGTTTCTCCATCCCTTTCTACTTGCTGGTTTAAAAACCCATGTTTGCACTTGTATCCTGCCTTTCCTGTAATTAATCTACTGTAGATACATATTTGCTATCACCAGGACTGTTTGTAAGCTTTTGAGCCCCTCCAAGCCTTTCTGTGTTGGAGGGAAGGCTTTTAGCTTATCATTGAGAGTGGTAAGCACTAGGTATCCTTTCTGCCACAGGAGGAAAGGTTTCTGGCCGTGAAATTGTAGTTTATTGGCCATTTGGGAAGTTTTTCCATCCATTTCAATGTTCTGCTTTAAAAGCCCACTTTTGGGTGGGTTTGCACTTGTTTTAAGTCTGCGGCTCCAGTTTTGGTATCCTGTAGACTGCAAGAGCATCAGGAAGGAGAAAGAGATACTCTAAGTGCCTCCATTTTTCCTAATTTACTGCTTTCTGCACTTTTTAGTTGTTTTTAAATGTAATTGCATTTATTTAAACTGTATTTCCTTTAATAGTGCTACACACTCAAGTGTGCTAACTTGTCCTGCATTTGAATTGTTTTTACTTTGTTTTAGCTTTTTTCTTTAAAAAAATAAATAAAAAAGTTCTAAGCTTGTTTCCCGCCTTTCCTGTAACTATTCCAGTCCAGATACACATTTACTGTATGCAGGACTGTTTGTAAGCTTCTGAGCCCCCCAAGCCTTTCTATGTTGGAAGGAAGGCTTCTAGCTTATCAGTGGGAGTGGAAATCACTGGTTCATCTATCTGTCAGAAGAGGAATTGTTTCTAGCCAGGAAAGTGTAGTTTATTGGCCATTTGGGCAGTTTTTCCATCCTTTTCAACTTTTTGGTTTAAAAGCCTATGTTTGCACTTGTTTCCCACCTTTCCTGTAACTAGACTAGTCCAGATACATATTTTTCAGTATCCAGGAATGTTTATAAGCTTATGAGCCCCCCCAAGCCTTTCTGTGTTGGAGGGAAGCCTTCTAGCTTATCAGTGGGAGTGGCAAGCACTTGGTAGCCTATCTACCACAAGAAGAGTGGTTTCTGGCACAGATACTGTTGTTTATTGTCCTTTTGGAAAGTGTTTCAATCCCTTTCAACTTTCTAATTTAAATGCCTGCTTTTGCATGAGTTTGGACTTGTTTAAGCTCTGTGGATCCAGTTTTGGCATCCTGCAGACTGCAAGAGCATCAGGAAGGAGAAAGAGATACTCTAAGTTCCTCCATTTTGATTTTTTCTAATTTTTTGCTTTCTGCACTTGGTTTTAGTTGTTTTTAATGTAATTGCATTGATTTAAACTGTATTTGCTTTAATTTTGCTGCACACTCAAGTGTGCTTGTTTGCACTGCATTTGAATTCTTTTACTGCTGTTTTAGCCGCTTTTCCTTAAAAAAGCATAAAAAAGTTCTAAGCTTCTTTCCCACCTTTCTTGTAACTAATCTAGTCCAGATACAGATGTACTGTATCCAGGACTGTTTGTAAACTTCTGAAACTCCCCGAAGCCATTCTGTGTTGGAGGGAAGCCTTCCTGCTTATCAGTGGGAGTGGTAAGCACTGGGTCACCTATCTACCACAACAAGAATGGGTTCTGACCCAGCAATTGTAGTTTATTGGCTGTTTGGGCAGTTTCTCTATCCCTTTCTACTTGCTGGTTTAAAAACCCATGTTTGCACTTGTATCCTGCCTTTCCTGTAATTAATCTACTGTAGATACATATTTGCTATCGCCAGGACTGTTTGTAAGCTTCTGAGCCCCTCCAAGCCTTTCTGTGTTGGAGGGAAGGCTTTTAGCTTATCATTGAGAGTGGTAAGCACTAGGTATCCTTTCTGCCACAGGAGGAAAGGTTTCTGGCCGTGAAATTGTAGTTTATTGGCCATTTGGGAAGTTTTTCCATCCATTTCAATGTTCTGCTTTAAAAGCCCACTTTTGGGTGGGTTTGCACTTGTTTTAAGTCTGCGGCTCCAGTTTTGGTATCCTGTAGACTGCAAGAGCATCAGGAAGGAGAAAGAGATACTCTAAGTGCCTCCATTTTTCCTAATTTACTGCTTTCTGCACTTTTTAGTTGTTTTTAAATGTAATTGCATTTATTTAAACTGTATTTCCTTTAATAGTGCTACACACTCAAGTGTGCTAACTTGCCCTGCATTTGAATTGTTTTTACTTTGTTTTAGCTTTTTTCTTTAAAAAAATAAATAAAAAAGTTCTAAGCTTGTTTCCCGCCTTTCCTGTAACTATTCCAGTCCAGATACACATTTACTGTATGCAGGACTGTTTGTAAGCTTCTGAGCCCCCCACAAGCATTTCTGTATTGGAAGGAAGCCTTCTAGCTTATCAGTGGGAGTGGTAAGCACTACATCACCTATCTACCACAAGAGAAATGTTTCTGGCCCTTAAATTGTAGTTTGCTGGCCGTTATGGCAGTTTTTTTTATCCCTTTTAACTTTCTGGCTTAAAAGCCCACATTTGCACTTGTTTCCTGCCTTTCCTGTAACTAGTCTAGTTCAGATACAGATTTGCTGTATCCAGGACTGTTTGTAGGCTAATGAGCCTCCCCAAGCCTTTCTGTGTTGGAGGGAAGCCTTATAGCTTATCAGAGGGAGTGGTAAGCACTAGGTACCTATTGACCACAAGAGGGGTGTTTTCTGGACCAGAAATTGTAGTTTATTGGCCGTTTGAGCAGTTTTGCTATTCCTTTCAACTTTCTGGTTTAAAAGCCCATGCTTGTACTTGTTTCCTACCTTTCTTGTAACTAGATACAAATTTGCTGTATCCAGTACTGTTTGTAAACTTCTGAGCCCCCAAGCATTTCTGTGTTGGAAGGAAACCTTCTAGCTTATCAGTGGGAGTGGTAAGCACTAGGTAGCCGATCTACCACAAGAAAAGTGGTTTCTGGACCAGAAATTCTAATTTATTGGCTGTTTGGGCAGTGTTTCCATCCCTTTCATCTTTCTGGTTTAAAAGACTGCATTTGCATGTGTTTGCACTTGTTTGAGCTCTGCGGATCCAGTTTTAGCATCCTGCAGACTGCAAGAGCATCAAGAAAGGGAAAGAAATACTCTAAGTGCCTCCATTTTCATTTTTTCCCAAATGTACTGCTTTCTGCGCTTGTTTTTAGTTATGGCTTTAATTTAATTTAATTTATTTGAACTGTATTTGCTTTAATATTGCTGCACACTCAGGTGTGCAAGCTTGCACTGCATTTGAATTGCTTTTACCACTGTTTTATCTGCTTTTCTGTAAAAAAAGTTCTTAGCTTGTTTCTTGCCTTTCCTGTAGCTAGTCTAGTTCAGATACAGATTTGCTGTATCCAGGACTGTTTGTAAACTTCTGAGCCCCCCCCCAAGCATTTCTGTGTTGGAGGGAAGCCTTCTAGATTATCAGTGGGAGTGGTAAGCACTAGGTCACCTAACTACCACAAGAGGAATGGTTTCTGGCCTAAAACTTTTAGGTTATTGTCAATTTTGGTGGTTTTTCCATCCACTTCAAGTATCTATTTTAAAAGCCTACTTTGCATGGTTTTGTACTTGCTTTAGCTCTGCGGATCCAGTTTTGGCATCCCACAGACTGCAAGAGCCTCAGGAAGGAGAAATAGATCATCTAAGTGCCTCCACTTTGATTTTTTACTAATTTACCGCTTTCTGCACTTGTTTTTAGGTGTTTTTAATGTAATTGCATTTATTTAAACTGTATTTGATTTAATATTGCTATACACACGTGTGCTAGCTTGCACTGTATTTGAATTGTTTTTACTGCTGTTTTAGCTGCTTTTCTGTAAAAAAAAGTTCAAAGCTTGTTTTCCACCTTTCCTATAACTTGTCTAGTCCAGATACAGATTTGCCCTACCCAGGACTGTTGGTAAGCTTCTGAGTCCCCCCCAAGGTTTTCTGTGTTGAAGGGAAGCATTCTAGCTTATCAGTGAGAGTCGTAAGCACAAGGTAGCCTATCTACCACCAGAGGAGTGATTTCTGGCCCAGAAATTGTAGTTTATTTGCCGTTTGGGCAGTTTTTCTATCCCTTTCAACTTTCTGGTTTAAAAGCCCACGTTTGTGCTTGTTTTCCACCTTTCGCTGTAACTGGTCTAGTCCAGATATAGATTTGCTGTATCCAGGACTGTTTGTAAGCTTCTGAACCCCCACAATCCTTTCTGTGTTGAAGAGAAGCTTTCTAGGTTATCAGTGGGAGTGTTGAGCACTTGGCAGCCTATCTACTACAAGAGGAGTGGTTTCTGGCCCAGAAATTGTAGTTTTTTGGCCATTTGGGCAGTTTTTCCATCCCGTTCAACTTTCTGGTTTAAAAGGCTGTGTTTGCATGGGTTTCCACTTGTTTAAGCTCTGCAGATCCAGGTTTGCCGTCCTGCAGACTGCAACAGCACCAGGAAGGACAAAAGATACTCTAAGTGTCTCCATTTCATTTTTTTCCTAAAGTACTGCTTTCTGCACTTGTTTTAGTCATTTCTTAATTAAGTGCTTTTATTTAAACTGTATTTGCTTTAATATTGCTACACACTCAAGTTTGCTAGCTTGCACTGTATTTGTATTGTTTTTACTGCTGTTTTAGCTGTTTTTCTGTAAAAAAAAGTTCTAAGCTTGTTTCCCACCTTTCCTATAACTTGTCTAGTCCAAATACCGATTTGCTGTCCCTAGGACTATTTGTAAGCTTCTGAGTCCCCCCAAGGTTTTCTGTGCTGGAGGGAAGCCTTCTAGCTTATCAGTGGGAGTGGTAAGCACTAGAAAGCCTATCTACCACCAGAAGAGTCGTTTCTGGCCCAGAAATTGTAGTTTATTTTCTGTTTGGCAGTTTTTCCATCCCTTTCAACTTTATGGTTTAAAAGCCTGCATTTGCACTTGTTTCCGACCTTTCCTGTAACTAGTCTAGTCCAGATATAGATTTGCTGTATCCAGGACTGTTTGTAAGCTTCTGAGCCCCCTAATCCTTTCTGTGTTGGAGTGAAGCCTTCTAGGTTATCAGTGGGAGTGGTAAGCCCTAGGTAGCCTATCTACCGCAAGAGGAGTGGTTTCTGGCCCAGAAATTGTAGGGTTTTTTTGGCCGTTTGGGCAGATTTTCCACCCCTTTCAACTTTCTGGTTTAAAAGGCCTTATTTGCATGCTTTGCACTTGTTTAAGCTCTTTGGGTCCAGTTTTGGCATCCTGCAGACTGCAAGAGCATCAGGAAGGAGAAAGAGATACTCTCTGTGCCTCCATTTTAATTTTTTTCCTAATTTACTGCTTTCTGCACTTTTTAGTTGTTTTTTAAGGTAATTGCATTTATTTAAACTGGATTTGATTTAATATTGCTACACACTCAAGTGTGCTAGCTAGGACTACATTTGAATGGTTTTTACTGTTGTTTTAGCTGCTTATCTTTAAGAAAAACATAAAAAAGTTCTAAGCTTGTTTCCCACCTTTCCTGTAACTAGTCCAGTTCAGATACAAGTTTGCTATGTCCAGAACTGTTTTTACACTTCTGACCCCCAAAGCCTTTCTGTGTTGGAAGTAAACCTTCTTGCTTATCAGTGAGAGTGGTAAGCACTAGGTAGCCTATCTATGACAAGAAGCATGGTTTCTGGCCCAGAAATTGTACTTTATTGGCTGTTTGGGCAGTTTTTCCATTCCTTTGAATTTCCTGTTTTAAAAGTCCACATTTGCACTTTTGTCCCACCTTTCTTGTAACTAGTCTAGTCCAGATACACATTTGCTGTATCCAGGACTGTTTGTAAGCTTCTGAGCCCCCCATCAAGCCTTTCTGTGTTGGAAGGAAACCTTCTAACTTATGAGTGGGAGTGGTAACCACTAGGTAGCTGATTTACCACAAGAAAAGAGGTTTCTGGTCCAGAAATTGTAGTTTCTTGGCTGTTTGGGCAGTTTTCCCATCCCTTTCAACTTCCTGTTTTAAAAGCCCATGTTTGCACTTGTTTCCCACCTTTCCTGTAACTAGATTAATCCAGATACAGATTTGCAGTATCCAGGACTCTTTGTAAACTTCTTAGGCCCCCCCAAGCCTTTCTGTGCTGGAGGGAAGCCTTTTAGTTTATCAGTGGGAGTGGTAAGCACTAGGTAGCCTATCTACCACCAGAGGAGTGGTTTCTGGCCCAGGAATTGTAGTTTATTTGCCTTTTGGGCAGTTTTTCTATCCCTTTCAACTTTCTGGTATAAAAGCCCGCATTTGCGCTTGTTTTCCACCTTTCCTGTAAGTAGTCTAGTGTAGATATAGATTTGCTGTATCCAGGACTGTTTGTAAGCTTCTGAGCCCCCCAATCCTTTCTTTGTTGGAGAGAAGCCTTCTAGGTTATCAATGGGAGTGGTAAGCACTTGGTAGCCTATCTACCACAAGAGGAGTGGTTTCTGGCCCAGAAATTGTAGTTTTGTGGCCATTTGTGCAGTTTTTCCATCCATTTCAACTTTCTGGTTTAAAAGGCTGTGTTTGCATGGGTTTACACTTGTTTAAGCTCTGCAGATCCAGTTTTGCTGTCCTGCAGACCACGAGAGCATCAGGAAGGAGAAAGAGATACTCTAAGTGCCTTCATTTTGACTTTTTCCAAAATTACTGCTTTCTGCACTTGTTTTAGTTATTTCTTAATTAATTGCATTTATTTAAACTGTATTTGCTTTACCATTGCTACACACCCAAGTTTGCTAGCTTGCACTGTATTTGAATTATTTTTTACTGCTGTTTTAGTTGCTTTTCTGTACAAAAAAGTTCTAAGCTTGTTTCTCACCTTTCCTATAACGTGTCTAGTCCAAATACAGATTTGCTGTCCCCAGGACTGTTTGTAAGCTTCTGAGTCCCCCAAGGTTTTCTGTGTTGGAGGGAAGACTTCTAGCTTATCAGTGGGAGTGGTAAGCAGTAGATAACCTATTTACCACCAGAGGAGTGGTTTCTGGCCCAGAAAATGTAGTTTATATTCTGTTTGGGTAGTTTTTCCATCGCTTTCAACTTTCTGGTTTAAAAGCCTGCCTTTGCACTTGTTTCCCACCTTTCCTGTAACTAGTCTAGTCCAGGTATAGATTTGCTATATCCAGGACTGTTTGTAAGCTTCTGAGCCCCCTAATCCTTTCTGTGTTGGAGAGAAGCCTTTTAGGTTATCAGTGGGAGTGGTAAGTACTTGGTAGTCTATCTACCACAAGAGGAGTGGTTTCTGGCCCATAAATTGTAGTTTTTTGGCCATTTGGGCAGTTTTTCCATCCATTTCAACTTTCTGGTTTAAAAGACTGTGTTTGCATGGGTTTCCACTTGTTTAAGCTCTGCAGATCCAGTTTTGCTGTCCTGTAGTCCGCGAGAACATCAGGAAGGAGAAAGAGATACTCCAAGTGCCTCCATTTTGATTTATTCCTAAATTACTGCTTTTGGAACTTGTTTTAGTCATTTCTTAATTAATTGCATTTATTTAAACTGTATTTGCTTTACCATTGTTACATACTCAGGTTTCCTAGCTTGCAATGTATTTGAATTATTTTTTACTGCTGTTTTAGCTGCTTTTCTGTACAAAAAAGTTCTAAGCTTGTTTCCCACCTTTCCTATAACGTGTCTAGTTCAAATACAGATTTGCTGTCCCCAGGACTGTTTGTAAGTGTCTGAGTCCCCCCAAGGTTTTCTGTGTTGGAGGGAACCCTTCTAGCTTATCAGTGGGAGTGGTAAGCACTAGATAACCTATCTACCACCAGAGGAGTGGTTTCTGGCCCAGAAATTGTAGTTTATTTTCCGTTTGGGCAGTTTTTCCATCCCTTTCAACTTTATGGTTTAAAAGCCTGCACTGGCACTTGTTTCCTTTCCTGTAACTATTCTAGTCCAGATATAGATTTGCTGTATCCAGGACTGTTTGTAAGCTTCTGAGCCCCCTAATCCTTTCTGTGCTGGAGAGAAGCCATTTAGGTTATCAGTGGGATTGGTAAGCACTAGGTAGCCTATAACCACAAGAGGAGGGGTTTCTGGCACAGAAATTGTAGTTTTTTTGGCCATTTGGGCAGTTTTTCCATCCCTTTCATATTTCTGGTTTAAAATGCCTTATTTGCATGGTTTGCACTTGTTTAAGCTCTCTGGATCCAGTTTTCAAGAGCATCAGGAAGGAGAAAGGGATACTCTATGTGCCTCCATTTTGATTTTTTCCTACTTTACTGCTTTCTGCACTTTTTAGTTGTTTTTAATGTAGTTGCATTTATTTAAACTGTATTTGATTTAATATTGCTACACACTCAACTGTGCTAACTAGGATTACATTTGAATTGTTTTTACTGTTGTTTTACCTGCTTGACTTTAAGAAAAACATAAAAAAGTTCTAAGCTTGTTTCCCGCATTTCCTGTATTTAGTCCAGTTCAGATACAATTTTGCTATGTCCAGAACTGTTTGTACACTTCTGACCCCCCAAGCCTTTCTGTGTTGGAGGTAAACCTTCTTGCTTATTAGTGGGAGTGGTGAGCACTAGGTAGCCTATCTACCACAAGAAGCATGGTTTCTGGTCCAGAAATTTTACTTTATTGGCTGTTTGAGCAGTTTTTCCATCCCTTTGAATATCCTGGTTTAAAAGTCCATGTTTGCACTTTTTTCCCACCTTTCTTGTAACTAGTCTAGTCCAGATACAAATTTGCTGTATCCAGGAATGTTTGTAAGATTCTAAGCCCCCCACCAAGCTTTTCTGTGTTGGCAGGAAACCTTCTAGTTTATCAGTGGGAGTGGTATCCACTAGGTAGCTGATTTACCACAAGAAAAGAGGTTTCTGGTCCAGAAATTGTAGTTTATTGACTGTTTGGCCAGTTTTTCCATCCCTTTCAACTTCCTGTTTTAAAAGCCCATGTTTGCATTTGTTTCACACCTTTCCTGTAACTAGTCTAGTCCAGATACAGATTTGCTGTATCCAGGACTGTTTGTAAGCTTCTGAGCCCCCCAAGCCTTTCTATGTTGGAAGGAAGGCTTCTAGCTTATAAGTGGGAGTGGAAATCACTGGTTCATCTATCTGTCAGAAGAGGAATTGTTTCTAGCCAGGAAAGTGTAGTTTATTGGTCATTTGGGCAGTTTTTCCATCCTTTTCAACTTTTTGGTTTAAAAGCCTATGTTTGCACTTGTTTCCCACCTTTCCTGTAACTAGACTAGTCCAGATACATATTTTCAGTATCCAGGAATGTTTATAAGCTTATGAACGCCCCCCCCCAAGCCTTTCTGTGTTGGAGGGAAGCCTTCTAGCTTATCAGTGGGAGTGGCAAGCACTTGGTAGCCTATCTACCACAAGAAGAATGGTTTCTGGCACATAAACTGTTGTTTATTGGCCTTTTGGAAAGTTTTTCAATCCCTTTCAACTTTCTAATTTAAAAGCCTGCTTTTGCAGGAGTTTGGACTTGTTTAAGCTCTGTGGATCCAGTTTTGGCTTCCTGCAGACTGCAAGAGCATCAGGAAGGAGAAAGAGATACTCCAAGTGCCTCCATTTTGATTTATTCCTAAATTACTGCTTTTGGAACTTGTTTTAGTCATTTCTTAATTAATTGCATTTATTTAAACTGTATTTGCTTTACCATTGTTACATACTCAGGTTTCCTAGCTTGCACTGTATTTGAATTATTTTTTACTGCTGTTTTAGCTGCTTTTCTGTACAAAAAAAGTTCTAAGCTTGTTTCCCACCTTTCCTATAACGTGTCTAGTTCAAATACAGATTTGCTGTCCCCAGGACTGTTTGTAAGTGTCTGAGTCCCCCCAAGGTTTTCTGTGTTGGAGGGAACCCTTCTAGCTTATCAGTGGGAGTGGTAAGCACTAGATAACCTATCTACCACCAGAGGAGTGGTTTCTGGCCCAGAAATTGTAGTTTATTTTCCGTTTGGGCAGTTTTTCCATCCCTTTCAACTTTCTGGTTTAAAAGCCTGCATTGGCACTTGTTTCCCACCTTTCCTGTAACTAGTCTAGTCCAGATATAGATTTGCTGTATCCAGGACTGTTTGTAACCTTCTGAGCCCCGTAATCCTTTTTGTGTTGGAGAGAAGCCTTATAGGTTATCAGTGGGAGTGGTAAGCACTAGGTAGCCTACCTACCACAAGAGGAGGGGTTTCTGGCCCAGAAATTGTAGTTTTGTTGGCCGTTTGGTTAGTTTTTCCATCCCTTTCAACTTTCTAGTTTAAAAGGCCTTATTTGCATGCTTTGCACTTGCTTAAGCTCTCTGGAACCAGTTTTGGCATCCTGCAGACTGCAAGAGCATCAGGAAGGGGTAGACACTCTATGTGCCTCCATTTTGATTTTTTCCTACTTTACTGCTTTCTGCACTTTTTAGGTGTTTTTTTTTTATGTAGTAGCATTTATTTAAACTGTATTTGATTTAATATTGCTACACATTCAAGTGTGCTAGCTAAGACTACATTTGAATTGTTTTACTGCTGTTTTAGCTGCTTGTCTTTAAGAAAAACATAAAAAAAGTTCTAAGCTTGTTTCCCACCTTTCCTGTAACTAGTCCAGTTCAGATACAAGTTTGCTATGTCCAGGACTGTTTGTATGCTTCTGAACCCCCCCCCCCCAAGCCTTTCTGTGTTGGAGATAAACCTTATTGATTATCAGTGGGAGTGGTAAGCACTAGGTAGCATATCTACCACAAGAAGCATGGTTTCTGGCCCAGAAATTGTACTTTATTGACTGTTTGTGCAGTTTTTCCATTCCTTTGAATTTCCTGGTTTAAAAGTCCACATTTGCACTATTTTCCCACATTTCTTGTAACTAGTCTAGTCCAAATACACATTTGCTGTATCCAGGACTGTTTGTAAGCTTCTGAGCCCCCCCCCACCAAGCCTTTCTGTGTTGGAAGGAAACCTCCTAGCTTATCAGTGGGAGTGGTAACCACTAGGTAGCTGATTTACCACAAGAAAAGAGATTTTGGGTCCAGAAATTGAAGTTTATTGGCTGTTTGGGCAGTTTTTCCATCCATTTCATCTTCCTGTTTTAAAAGCCCATGTTTGCATTTGTTTCACACCTTTCCTGTAACTAGTCTAGTCCAGATACAGATTTGCTGTATCCATGACTGTTTGTAAGCTTCTGAGCCCCCCAAGCCTTTCTATGTTGGAAGGAAGGCTTCTAGCTTACCAGTGGGAGCGGTAACCACTAGGTCACCTATCTGCCAGAAGAGGAATGGTTTCTAGCCAGGAAATTGTAGTTTATTTGCCATTTTGGCAGTTTTTCCATCCTTTTCAACTTTCTGATTTAAAAGCCTGTGTTTGCACTTGTTTCCTGCCTTTCCTGTAACTAGACTAGTCCAGATACAGATTTGCAGTATCCAGGAATGTTTTTAAGCTTATGAGCCCCCCAAGCCTTTCTGTGTTGGAGGGAAGCCTTCTAGCTTATCAGTGGGAATGGTAAGCACTATGTAGCCTATCTACCACAAGTGGAGTGGTTTCTGGCCCAGAAATTGTAGTTTATTGGCCATTTGGAAAGTTTTTTCCTTCCCTTTCAACTTTCTCATTTATTAGCCTGCTTTTGCATGAGTTTGGACTTGTTTAAGCTCTGTGGATCCAGAAAGAGATACTTAAAGTGCCTCCATTTTGATTTGTTTCTAATTTTTTGCTTTCTGCACTTGGTTTTAGTTGTTTTTAATGTACTTGCATTGATTTAAACTGTATTTGCTTTAATTTTGCAACTTACTCAAGTGTGCTTGTTTGCACTGCATTTGAATTCTTTTACTGCTGTTTTAGCTGCTTTTCCTTAAAAAAACATAAAAAGTTCTAAGCTTCTTTCCCACCTTTTTGTAACTAGTCTAGTCTAGATACATAGAATATACAAAGAATAGTTCAAAGCTTGTTTCCCACTTTTCCTATAACGTGTCTAGTCCAGATATAGATTTGCTGTACCTAGGACTGTTTGTAAGCTTCTGAGTCCCCCAAAGGCTTTCTGTGTTGGTGGGAAGCTTTCTAGCTTATCAGTGGGAGTGGTAAGCACTAGGTAGCCTATCCACCACATGAAGAGTTGTTTCTGGCCAGAAATTGTAGTTTATTGGCCGTTTGGACAGTTTTTCCATCCCTCTCAACTTTCTGGTTTAAAATTCCGCATTTGCATGGGTTTGTGCTTGTTTAAGCTCCGCACAGTGGTGCCCTGCTGAGGTAAACTATTACTGATGCCAGAATGTCTGCTCTTCAGTTTTCTTTTAGATCTTGCTAGTTGTTTCTCTCTCTCTTGCACTTCAAATAGCTTAATCACTTTGCACTTCAACAGGTTTTTGTAGCAATTATTGTAACATATCTATGTGCCATCAGCACTAGTCATTCCATCAAAAACCTCCATGGCAATACCCAGATTTGCTCTGAGTTACTGCATAATGGTACCTCCTATACTGAGCCACCAGATATTGCCAACATACTGGCTGACAGATTTACTGTCAACTTTACCCCTCTCTCTCCCCGTAAAAGACCAATCACAATACCGGAAGAATGCCAGGCACCCAGGATTACTGCAGCACAGGTTAAAGCTGCATTGTCCAAGGCCAAGAATACAGCTTTCATGGGAACTGTAACATCCCTGGCTGTGTTCTACATGAACTACAAAGTGAATTGGCACCACATCTGTGTGCCCTGTTCAGTCACAGTGTCACCTCAGGCTTTGTCCCTACCGAATGGTGTACTACTACAGTCATCCTTCTCCATAAAGGGAGAGTGACTACAGACCCTGGGAATTATCACCCCATTAGCTTGACGAGTCTGATATGTAAAGCTATGGAGTGTATCATTATGGACCTGATTAACAAAGATATAGGAACTCTCCAAACTCTAGACCCCACACAATTTGGCTGTGTGAAAGGGAGAGCATGCCTGCTCAACCTGGTTGACTTCTCTGAGTCCATCACCATGGCTGTGGATGAAGGTAAGGCAGTGCATGCAGCCTTCCTCAATCTATGCAAGGGCTTTGATTGCATTCTTCACTCAGGAATTATTGATAAACTCACCAAAGTAGGCATCAACCCCTATATTGCTAGGTGGGCTGGAAACTGGCTCACAGATTGAACACACAGTGTCAAAGTAGCAGACTCCAAGTCAGACTGCCAACCAGTCATGAGTGGAGTCCCACAGGGATCAGTCCTGGGTCCTCTCCTGTTCAGTATCTACTTCTCAGAAGTCCAGGCCAACACAAAGGGACTCTGGCTGACCAAGTTTGCAGACAACTGCAAGCTCGGAGCCATTATTAACTCCCCAAGTGATGCAGACATCCTACAGAAAGGCCTCACTGAGACCAGTGACTGGTGTCAAAACCATGGCCTTAAGCCTAATGACAAAAGATGCGTCATCATCCCCTTTGGTAAAAACTCAGTTTCCACTAATTACCACATTTATGGGAGCCCACTGAACAGTGAAAGCATTATAAGAGCTCTGGGGATGCAGGTTGACAGCAACCTCTCCTTTGACCACCACATTGCAACTGTGGTCAGAAAGTCCTTCTATGTGGCACATTTCATTACCAAGGGTATTGCATCCAGGAAGAAAGAGGTCATAGTCTCTCTCTACTCTTCCCTCATTAGACCAATCATCGAGTATAATGCCCCATTTGGCATGTACCTCACTAGACACCTGCAACAGCTGGAGAGGCCACAGAAGTACATCATGAAGAGGATCCTAGGCATTAAACACATATCCTACACAGAAAGACTCAAAAGACTCCAGCTATTCTCTATCTCATATTGCCTACTTAGAGGTGGTCTCTGCTTGATTTACAAAGCCATGTCTGACCCAGCTCTGTTAAAAATGCTACATCTAAAGAAATCCCAGTCCCTCTGCACCACATGCTCCAGAGACCACAACCTCATTACCACAATCAACAGAACATGCTGGAGGGACAGGTTCCTTACCCAGAGATTGCCCATGCTCTGGAATAGACTTCCCATACATGTCAAACAGAGCATCTCATTGGCCATCTTCAAGAGGAATCTTGATGAGTGGATGAGCAATAGAAAGTTCACCCTGGGGATCACTCCAGTGGCTCTACTTAATAGAGGAACTGGAACTAACGTCAGGCAGCATGATGCAAAAGCACTTCTATGGGCAAGGCTTGTAATAGCTCCAGGGCCATTAGCCTAGTACACACCTATGAACTTATTAAACTTGCAAGCAAAACATCTCCGTCAACATATGTGTAACAGATACACCAACCCAACCGTTACTTAGGTTGTGGAGTACAATTCAAAAACTGTGTGCTGATAACATGGCTTCATGCTACATGATATTTCAACATTTTTGGATTTAAATCACAGTTTTAAGCATAGCTATTGTGTGATGATTTCAATTACCTTACTGATGCATGATGGGTATTCCTTCATTCTAAGCAATATGCATGTTAATGTGAAAAATACAGGCCTGCAACAAGAATCATAGGTTCATAGGTTGGTACTAGGCTATCGGCCCTAGGGCCTATATAAGCCTAGCCATACCAATTCCCTGGATCAGATGGATTTCATTTCACAAAACAGAAAAAGTAATCAACATACCTTTCTCATTCTGTTGATCCTCAAGCATGTGTGTCTACTTGATGCACAGAACACAATTCCTGGTTTGGTCATCATTGCCTGAAAAAGGAAAACAACAGCTATGAATTATGTATTCTTCAAATAGCAGTGATATCCATTTCTCAGAACAGTTTCTAGACAACTTATTTCTGAAGAACATTAGATAATTACCATACACATATTTTAAGGTTAGATACAGGTGTTAACATTTTTAAATACAGATTAAAGGACATGAGATTCAAACCTGAAAGTACAATATACATTCAGACTCTAACTTTGAGAGCTACCTTCCTAGTTAATTCATTTTGCCTGTAAGTATGTGTTATGAATGCAGTGAAAAAACTTGGTTTTATGACACCACCCGGATGGGGCTGGTCTACTAATATGGATCCTGGTTTAGGATTTCAAAGAATGAAAATGTGCAGGTCATGTAGGTAAAGAATTTGCAAAACTTAATTCATGTCAGCACTGTGGTCAGAAACATTAACAGTAATGGAAAACATTCATTCCTCAGAGAGTGGGATAGTGTCATGTATCATAGAGCTTCTGTTAATAGAACCATTACAAGTTGCTGTACATCAGGGACACAGTAAGGTATGTGTGATGACCATGATATTCCTACATTTCAACTGTAAGTCTGCCCATCCCACTCCTTCAAAAAAATAAGAATGATGTTCTTGAACTGAATTAATGATGAAAGAGAACTTGATAACACTTAAAAATAATACCATATTGCAAAATATTTGTCAGACATATAACAATCTGTAGCAAGCTTTACTAATCCTGCACTTAAAGAGATGCTGTTAACAGACAGTTACTGATTATGAATATATTCAGAGGTATTCACCAAATAACTGAGTTATTCACAACCATGCACTGAATAAAAGTTAATATCAATAAGTGGAATATGTTTCTGAAAATAAATAGTATGGGTGAAGTAAACCAAAAGAACAGTTTCAGATATGTATCTCCTATGTGGATTGGAACCCACAGCATGACAAAATGTAGGTATGCTGGACAATTTCCTTACAGAGTGAGCTAATGGGTAGCAGGTATATAACTGAAAATATATGTGTAAGCAATCAGACAGGCATTCCTTTTGGCATAAATAAATGTGACTATATTAATAATGGTTACTTTATTAGGAGGAATGAATGAAATAAGTTATTTATGACATTTTATACCGACATATAATGCTGCAGTAGGCAATACTGCGGTACTATAATGGAAAACTACTAAATGCGCAGTCATCAGTGGCCTATGCTCTACAGGCATCAGTGATGCACAAGGAAAGTGAATGTGTGAAATGATGTTGTTATATGTTGTAAAACATATATACATCTACAAAGTTCATAATTATGTCT
This sequence comes from Protopterus annectens, assembly GCF_019279795.1. Taxonomy (NCBI): domain Eukaryota; kingdom Metazoa; phylum Chordata; order Ceratodontiformes; family Protopteridae; genus Protopterus; species Protopterus annectens. Next base: position 1,092,443,968 of record NC_056727.1, on the reverse strand, counting down.
ATTAAAAACATCATTATAGAAATTAACAGCCTAGGAATTAAACCCATACTTAAAAGGACAACAGTTGCAATGTCCACTTAATTATCCCCATGAGCTAATTGTCATAACAGCTAGTTAATTGTTATAAAAAAATCTACCTGATGTATACGGGACACATATATATCTCTAATTTCCATAGGAATACTCAGGTTTATGTAGGATAGTCACACTTACTGTAAGGATCCATGGGCTGTCTCTTTACCTTGTTGACCCTCCGATGAAGCTCTGCTGCATCACTGTGATCCATATCATTATAGTGGTGACAAACCTGCACATCAGTGTGGTAGATCCCCATATGTCTTCAGTGCTCCCTCACAATCTTGTTCGAGAGGTCTATCAGTGTGAAGTTCTTTGGCCTGGTTCTTATCTGATGCTCCACTCCAGTGTACACAGCCAACATCTGGGTGATCTCCTCCTCAGTTCATTTGGCTGCACAGATATGTCTCAGCCTCCTTGAAATAGCCATCTTGATCCTCCAATGGAAAATGTTTAATAAATTCAAAAAAAGAAAAAATGCTAATTGAGGTCCCACTCAGTTCGCACATAGCAATGGTCTGATCTGTAGATGTAGCAAAATCATTATTTGAAAGTGGAGCTGATGCCATGTAATCAGATCATTGGAAGATAACTGACATGTGCCACACATAGTACCATTTATCTATTGGATGTTTACGCAGAACACCTGGGTGTTACGCCGCATGTAGTCAATGTACGGGTAGGGTGTGCAAACTGGATTCCAAAACCTAGACTTTTAATTATACTCATTAATTATGTATAGCACAAGAGCGGCCACGGTGGTGCAGTGGTTAGCATTGCTGCCTCACAGCAAGAGGTTCTCTGGTTTGATCCTCAGCTGGGGTGCCTTCTGTGTGGAGTCTGCATGTCCTCCCTGTGGTTGTGTGGGTTTCCTCTGGGTGCTCCAGTTTGCTCCCACATCCCAAAGACATGCTGTAGGTGGATTGGACACTCTAAACTGGCCCTAGGTGTGAGTGTGTGTGTGTGTGTGCCTTCTATGGAAGGCTGGGCGGCAGGCTGGCAAATCGACACCATAAAACTCCACTGCCAATCATGAGTGGACAAGGTGATCCACTGTAGTGACCCCTAACTGGAAAAAGCCAAAAGAAGAAGAAGAATTATGTATAGCACAAATGGTACTTAAAGATGACTGCACATTAGGTGCACTTAGTTTTTGTGATTTGGCATGAGAGGTACATTGTCAAATGGTAGAATTTCTGTTTTAGTGATTATTATATCTGTTAAAGTTAGTCATTCTCAAAGGTACATGTTTAAAATTATATTTATTGAAAATGTAAGCTTTAACAGAACTCGTAAGTTACTGGACTGATGCTTGAATGAACTTTATGCATACTGGTGTTTCTATTTTAATTAATTGATATAATTGCCCTATATGAAGTTGTAAAGACAGAATTGCATTCCAAATGTGAACAGTATATAAAGATAGATTTCTGAATATCCATCCTTCTTACTGGTAATTTCTTACACTTTTGTGGTATAACTACAGAAACCTATAGATTCCAACACTATTTGTATGTACTATCTTCTCTTGATATTATGGATATTTCTTAATCCATGTTTCTTAACAAAAGTATTAACAATATGTTCTGTTGCTGTAACAGCTATTTCTTCATTGATGCTTCTTAACAAAGGTCTTCTCATTACTGGCTCAATATACAAAGAATCTGTACTGTCTATGGCCTGTTTGTGGATCCTGTTGTTTGTCAACACTTTCCATATGTTGTTCAGTTTATTAGTTTGTGTACTATTTTCATGTGAAAGGCATGCAGACTCCTGTGGCATTATGCTGTTCCTTAGCATATATGTAGTGTGAGGGGTTCTAATCCCATGCACATACTCTAAAGATATTGCAAGTTATGTTTATTTTACAAATGTTATATATGAAGGCATTGCTGTTACTTTTTGTATGTCACAATAGTATTTGTCACATACAATGTTGTACAACTTTTGCATTGCACAGGAATGCATATTGTTTATGTTGACACACTGTCCACAGACCCATCTGCTTAACTGGGCTCACACAGAAATAAGATTATGTACATATCATTGTCTTTCAGATGGCCAACCATACTAGTCATGACAATTTCTTCCCACAGGAAAATGAAATCATACTTGATGCTCTCCAACAACATGGATGGAGACTCTTTGGTCATTCTGTCAATACTGTTTGGAGAAATGAAATCTGGACTGACCTCACTAACATGATAAATGTGGTTAGAGGTCACAACAGATTCCATGATGCCTATAGATGATACTGCTCAGATATGATCTTTGTGCAGCCAACAGATTAAGACAATACAAGATCTCAAGGGATACCACTGGTGGTGGACCACCACTGACCCCCCGTTGACATCACAATATGTCTGGGCTCACTGCATACAGCAAGAGGGGAGCAACACATTCCCAGGGTGGGATAGAAGCTGAAGTTCCAGGCCAAACATATAGGTTCATAGGTTCATAGGTGTACTAGGCTAATGGCCCTGGAGCCTTTATAAGCCTAGCCCATAGAATTACCCTGGCATCATGCCACCTGACCTTAGTTCCCATTGTCTCTGTTGAGTAGAGCCACTGGAGTGATCCCTGGGGTGAATTTTCTATTTCTCATCCACTCATCAAGATTTCTCTTGAAGAGGGCCATTGAGGTGCTCTGTTTGACATGTATGGGAAGTCTATTCCATAGCATGGGCAGTCTCTGGGTTATGAACCTGCCCCTCCAGCTTATTCTGTTGATTGTGGTAATGAGGTTGAGGTCTCTGGAAAGTGTGGTGTGGAGGGATTGGGATTTCTTTAGATGTGACATTTCTAACAGAGCTGGGTCAGACATGGCTTTGTAAGTCAAGCAGAGATCACCTCTAAGTAGACGATATGAGAAAGAGAATAGTTGGAGTTTTTTTGCACCTGTCCATATAGGACAAATGTTTAAGGCCTATAATCCTCTTTTTGAGGTACTTTTGTGGCCTCTCCAGTTGTTGCAGGTGCCTAGTGAGGTACATGCCAAATGAGGCTTTGTACTCAATGATTGGCCTAATGAGGGAAGAGTAGAGTGAGACAATGACCTCTTTCTTCCTGGATGCAAAACCCTTAGTAATGAGATGTGCCACATGTAAGGACTTTCTGACCACAGTGGCAATGTGGTGGTCAAAAGAGATGTTGCTGTCAACCTGTGTTCCCAGATCTCTTATAATGCCTTCTGTGTTCAGTGGACTACCATCAATGTGGTAATTCATGGGAACTGGGTTTTCCCAAAGGGGATGATGACACATTGTTTGGCATTGAGCTTAAGGCCATGGTTCCGACCAGTTGTTTATCTCAGTGAGGCCTTTCTGTAGGATGTCAACATCACTTGGGGAGTTAATAATAGCTCCTAACTTGCAATAGTCTTCGAAATTTGTCAGCCAGAGTCCTTTTGTGTTGACCTGGCTTCAGAGAAATAGATATCAAACAGGAGGGGACCCAGAACTAAACCCTGTAGGACTCCATTCGTGACTGGTTGGCAGTCTGACTTGGAGTCAGCTACTTTCACATTGTGGGATCTATCTGTGAGCCAGTTTGCAATCCACCTAGTGATATAGGAGTATTTGCCTAGCTTAGTGAGTTTTTCTATGATTCCTGAGTGGGGAATGGTATCAAAGGCCTTGGCTAGATCAAGGTAGGCTGTATGAACCACCTTGCCTTCATCCACAGCTCTGGTGACTGACTCATAGAAGTTGACCAGGTTGAGTAGGCATGATCTACCCTTCACAAAACCAAACTGTGTGGGATCCAGAGTTTGGAGATTCCCTACATCTTTGTTTTTAAGGTATGCCATGATGATGCTTCCATAGCTCTGCATATTAGACTCATCAGGCTAATGGGGCAATAGTTCCCAGGGTCTGTAGTCACTCCTCCTTTGTGGAGAAGGATGACTGCAACAGTGCACCATTTGGTAGGGACAATACCTGAGGTGAGGCTGTGCTTGAACAGGGCACACAGGTGAGGTGCCAGTTCACTCTGTAGTTCATGTAGAACATAGCCAGGGATATTGTCAAGTCCCACAGAAGCTGTATTCCTGGCCTTGGACAGTACTGTTTTAACCTGTGCAGCAGTGATACTGGGTGCCTGGCAATCTACTGATATTGTAAATGGTCCTTTGGTGGGGGAGAGAGGGGTACAATTGGGACTGACTATGTCGGCCAGTATATTGGCAATATCTGTTAGCTCGGTATAGGAGGTACCATTGTGCAGTAGCTCAAAGCAAATCTGGGTATTACCATGGAGACTCTTTACATAACTATAGAAGGCCTTGTGGTTGTCTTTACTGTCTGTTGCAATTCTGTTTTCATAGCTAGCTTTATAGGATTTGATGAGGGATCTCAACTTTTTGTTGAGGCTGATAAGGGAGTTTTTCCAGTCTTGGGACTTCACCTTATTCTGCATCAGTTTCCTCCTTCTGTTCAAGAGTTTGATTATGGCAGGGGACCACCAGATGGCTTCCTTTTTTTGGAGGAGACCATCTTGGTTCTATTGGGTATGGCGAGATCCATGCATTTGTGTTCGTGCTCGTACAGTGCATTGGTGTATGATTCCACAGTCATGCAACTATTCTCCATTTGAATGGGTACTGTGAAGTTAGCCAACTCTGGTTTTAGGAGCCCAAAGTTAGCTTTGGAGAAGTTTTTCATGGTGGTTATCTTTGCAGGGGGTGGTGGTGGGGAATGAGGATTTCCAAGGTGATTTGTTTGTGGTCGGATCTAACCTGGGAAGAGTTGACTATTGGTGTAGAGCAACGGTCGCTCATGTTAGTAATGACCAGGTCAAGGATGTTGCTTCCTCTAGTGGGGGTAAGAATGAGCTGGTCCAGGGCATTGCAATTAATGAATTCCAGGAAATGTTGGGCAAGTGTATTGGTACATGAGTAGTTTTCCCAGTTAATGGAGGGGTAGTTGAAGTTGCTCAGTATGAGTGTGTTAGGTTGGACCCTAATATTCTCCAGGGTTTTTAGGAACATGGAGTGTGAGCCTTGGGACATGGTTGGGGACCTATAGCAGGCTACAACCTGAATTGCTGTCTTGCCCAATGTTAGCTGCACCTGAAGTATCTCTGATATGTTACATTGGGCTACTGGTCTGGAGGTGTGCACATCCTTTATGAATATGGAAACACCACCGCCTTTGGGGCTTTGGTCCAGGTTCTGGGGCTGAAAGGTGTGGAATGATTTATAGCCTAGTAGTGCAGGGGTGCTTTCTGCTGCCTTGAACCAAGTCTCTGTTACAGCACAAATGTTGATGTTCACCATTTTAAGGAGTGCTTTGAGTGAATGCATTTAGAGATTTAGACTTCTAGCATTGTGCATCATGACCCTCAGATTGCATTTGTTTGTAGCTGTTACAGTGGTAATTTAGTCTTTGGAACACCACCTAAAAAAGGCACTATATGGGTGGCAAAAGCCTTGGCCAGTATCCAGAAGCCCAGGGGTGACAGATGGAGGCCATCTCGGGCAAAGCATCTAGGTCTGTCAATCATATCATCCCAGGCAGACAGATACTGGATTTCCTTAGAATGACACCAGAAACTTAGCCAATTGTTGAAATCAATAATTTTCTGCTTGTACTGTGGTATAATTCTTGGTGATAGTAGAAGGCTGCTCAGGGCTAGGGTCATACCCACCTGGGCAACGTAATTGAAGGGCTCCTCTATGTCTCTTTTCATGTAGTCCAGGGAGGTACATTTCAGGTCATTCACACTGTGTACAATGACAGAGTCATATTTGTACCTGTTGTTGAGGGACCTGAGTGCATTGATTATGTGGTGGATCCAGGCATCTGACAGGCAGCTGACTGTTGCTTTCTCCTTATTCAACCTAGTGAGTGGGACATCAGTGTGCCTCACTATTGAGTCACCTATGACTAGTGTGTTGGGCATGCTGTTTTGCTCTAGGGGCTTTGGTTGAGTGGCACACTGTTTAGGAGAGTTATGTTTCTTGTGATTAGTGTTGTGTTGTAGTGGTCAAGTGCATTTCTGCCTTGGAGGTCTTTGCTGTTTGGGTAGATTTTTATTGAGAGCCTCTGTGAAGGTGGGTGCATGGTTTGTGTTTTTATGTGAAGGCAGTGCTGGTGTGTATTCTGGAGGGCTATGTATTCCATGTGGTGTGGTGCAAGTGTTTACCATCTCCTCTTGACCAGCTATTCCGGTCTTGGCTGGAGAGTGCATGGCTTCCAATTTAGATATATAAGTGCATCTCTTGCAAGTCTGAGTTTTGAGAGGTAAGAGAAGAGGGTTGTCAGTGTACATGAGACAGTAGCTACATTGCCTCAGGATGCCCAAGTTCACCAGATTAATAGGGGAAAGCACAGAGAACTGACCTTTAGACATGTCTGGAGGGGTGGGCATTAACAATAAGTACTGGAGCTGTTTCCTTGTAGAATGTTTGTCTTGTAGGACTTTTGTGTGCTACAATAATTGCTACAAGAAGTCTGGCAAATTGCTAGACTAATAAGCTAGTAAAAGTGCAAGAGAGGAGAGAACTAGCAGATCTAAGGGAAAAAATTGAAGAGCAGACCTTTTGGTACCACTCAAAAGCTTACAAACAGTCCTGGATACAGCACACCTGTAGGCTAGATAGGCTACCTAGTGCTTACCACTCCCACTGATAAGCTAGAAGGGTTCCCTCTGACACAGAAAAGCTTGGGGGCTCAGAAGCTTACAAACAGTGTTGGATACAGCAAATCTGTATCTAGACTTGACTAGTTACAGGAAAGGTGGGAGACAAGCTCAAATGCAGGCGTTTAAATCAGATGGAAAAAAACTGACCAAATGGCAAATAAACTACAATTTCTGGGCCAGAAACCACTCCTCTTGTGGTAGATAAGCTATCTAGTGCTTACCACTCCCACTGATAAGCTAGAAGGCTTCCCTCCAACACAGAAAGGCTTGGGGGGGTCAGAAGCTTATAAACAGTCCTAGATACAGCAAGTCTGTACCTGGACTAGACTAGTTACAGGAAAGGCTGGAAACAAGTGCAAATGTGGGCTTTTAAACCAGAAAGTTTAAAGAGATGGAAAAACTGCCCAAAATGACCAATAAACTACAATGTCTGGGCCAGAAACCACTCCTCTTGTGGTAGATAGGCTACCTAGTGCTTACACTCCCATTGATAAGCTAGAAGGCTTCACTCCAACACAGAAAGGTCTGGGGGGGCTCAGAAGCTTACAAACAGTCCTGGATATAGCAAATCTGTATCTGGACTAGACTAGTTACAGGAGAGGTGGGAAACAAGTGCAAACACGGGCTTTTAAACCAGAAAGTTGAAAGGGATAGAAAAACTGCCCAAACAGACAATAAACCTCAACTTATGCATTTCTTTCCATGACATAGCTGAGTATAGAGAAAATCACTGCATATTGCTGTAGCATATAGATTCATGTATTGTCATTTTTGATTTATAGTAGCAGATTTGAGCTGTGCATACAGATCCATAAAGGATGATGGTAATGAAAGTTCAACTAATGACATGTATAAATAAACCTGAAGTACAGAGAGACAGACAAAGCAGTCCAACCAACATGTGTAGTGCTGTACACATTAATATTCACAGGTCCACCTACTTTATGACAACATCAGGGAATGGCAGCCGAGTGTCTTCATACTGTGTTACTGTAACCATTACCTGTTATTTCCTCAGCCTCATTTCATGACACTGCTGCTTACTGTCATATTGTTATTTCCCTAACATTGTACACTACAGATACATCCACTGTGGGCCCAAGCTGTGCAGGTTCAAGTGCAGACAGACCAGGTATGATACTGCAATAAGTTTACAGCTTCCAACAGTGTGTAGCATTAATGTCAATATTTTTCAATGCAGGGCCATTTGGCATATAGGTGCAATGTCTGTCCCATGAGTATCTGCAGCCTCTGTTACTGTGTTGTGTATATGATGCTGTCAGTATTGTTTTTGCTAAATAACTGACTGTGATGCCTTTCTCTTTACTTTCTCGCTGCAGGATCCACAGTACAACCCAAAAACTGTCCATTTTTTAATTTCTCCAAATCTTTTGGGTTTCTAATACCATGATGGGAATGAACCCCATTCCTAAGTCAAAGTACGATTAAAGTTAATGAAATTAGTATTGTTTCAATCTGTGATGTCAGCCAAAAGTGCTCTTCACAGCACCTGCAATGTGCCCAGTAACGACTCCTTCTGTAATTCATATGGAGTTATGTGTATTGGTAGCTTATTTAAATATGATGGTAGAATCTTTTTTATAAGACACATTGCTCCTACTATAATTGGAACTATCTGGGTATCCTTCTTCCACATTGCTCTTGTTTCTGCATGCAGATCCTGGTATTTTATAACCTTGTGTCTCTCTGTATGCAGGACACTGTAATCACTGGGTGTGGTGATTTCAATGATCAATGCTGCTCTTGTCTTCTTTTCTTGGACTACTATATCCGGTTTTCTAGCATCTATATTTTGAACTGTTGATAATGGATGATCCCATGTGATGAAGACTTGATCATTTTCTATGATGCTTTGTGGCTCATGTTTCCAGTGCTTCTCAGCCACTTCAAAACCATAATGTTTGCACAATCCTCAGTGCAACGGTCTTGCCACACTATTGTGTTGTTGATTTGGAGCATTTCTCCCCGGGCCTCTGCTAAAAATAGAATATATGGAGCCTAGTCAGACTTTCCTGGTCAACAAATGTTAAAATAAAAAAATAAATAAAAATTGTGCCTTTCAGTGTACAGGCCCTCTGCCATTAGTATGTCACAACCAGAAATGAGGTGTGCAACTGTTTCCAGTTCGGTTTTACAAAACCTCCATTTATCTGTTTCTCCCACATTTTCAATGGACTTTGTAAACCAGCATGTATGTAGACCACTGTCTTGGGCTGCCAATATTAACCTTTCATCCCTTGGTTTAAATTCACCTCTCCTTAACCATTCCTGCATTCATTCCTGATCAACATGAGGTTCTTCCAGAAGTTTTCTATACTTGCCACTATACTTATGATTTTTCCACATTTCTTGCCTTTTCATCTGGTCCTTCACCTTATACTTCTTCTTTTGTTTTTTGGCACATTCAGTTGCTGCCTGATTTTGATCTACTTTTGGTTTGATTTCCATTCCTGCTTGATGGTAATATGCTTCTGCTAGGTTAAGCATAGAAGTCATCTTAGATTTGTACTCCTCATGTTTCAAAACTTTCACTATCCCCGGGATTCATGAAGCTTGCGCCAGGTGCAGGCGTAGGGTAGGCAGTATAACGCCAAATATGGCCTCCAAGCGATTCAGGTACGATCCAATTCCATGTGCACTACTGGCGTATGCCAGATCTGCGCAGCCCTCGGCTTAGGTATGCTAATCACCCCATGCACATTGCCGCACCATGCAAATGAAGGTACATAGCGATTCATGAAGTGGTGCAGGCGTAGCGTAAGCCCACCGAAATGTAAACCAAAAAACACGGTTTACATTTTTCCAAACAGAACATCGGAGCTATGAAAGTGGACCAGACTCATGTATTACAAAGTTAACATATGCCAATGGCTAAATATACAGCCAATGGCATAAGAAAAGATGCACAACACCTAAAAAACATTTAATGTCATGTCCACAGTAACGCAAAGTACAACCCCAGGGCATGTGTGCGCAAATGGGAACACAAAGAAAATATATACAAATGTCATAAAATCGCAGTGTAATACAAATCATGATTTCACCATAATACTCAGTGGTATGCATGGTACACCACAACCAGGCTGCAAGGGTTGCTAAGGGTCTGTGACAGTGTTTGGCGCGGTAACTAGAAATTAGTAGTCAATGCCATGCAAATGAGGCAGGTAATAGTGAATCACAAACGTCCTGTCAGACTAAGGATGTACCATACGGTGCAGCGCTACAACACCGAGGAGTGGTTTAGAGGTATACATGACATCAACAGTGGGGTGTGCCACCGTAGCTGTAAGCACATTGGAGCAATGCAAATCTGGCCTGGCCATTGCTAAGCAAAGCCGCAGGACAGGGGTGGGGAGGTAGGTATAGCATCGTTTAGCTGAGAGCACATATGGTGCCCGAAAGCGCATGTGTATGGGGATGAAAATGTGCCCGAAACCCGGTAAGTGGACGCACGTGTCGCACACCATAGCTTAAACAGGAAGGTCAGGGGAAGAAAATAAGGAAATGCTGCAGTAGGGTAATTGGAGTACAACTGGGCAATTAACACCTATTAACTCACAGCGGGAAATCGACGGCAGCTGACAAGTCTGCTCGCAGAAACCTGCAAAACAGGATAGGGGAGGTGTCGGATTGCAAAGAAAAGAGAACTGTCATAGCAGAGCAAAGCAAACCTGCAGTAGACTGGCCATAGAACACATTACACAAGATAAGCGTGGTTTAGGAAAGTACAAATGAAAGCAGGCTGCTGGATGCATGCCAGAAAATGTGAGGTGAAACGTGAAGAAATGTAAAGGGAAGGGCAAGAGGTAATCCATGGCAGCCAAATGTAATTCAACACCAAAGGCACCACAATAGTAGTTTCTGTCATAAACCACATAAGATACCCTGTAGCTACAATCGTACATACACACCCTATGACATCATCAGTGTTCACAGCACAATAGTATAAAGTGTGAAAGCACCTCACACACACCTGTGTATTCCCAAACACTGCACCATAGGTGTAAACATACGGGGAACTTTTACAATGTACATGTTGGGAGCTGCCATAGCTGTGATTCATCACCATGTGTTAGTGACTGAAGGTGTTGTGGAGGATGATGCTGACAACCACCGCAGGCCCCGGAGGAGGAGAAGAGTTTTCAGACCAAGGGTAACCTACCAAGGGCTACATGTTCTGGAGATAGTAGAGCATTACAGGGTGGACAGGGACATCTTACAGCAAATAGTTGAGCTGTGCCAGCCACGCCTTAGATCCAGAAACAACAGAGGGGAACCCATCCCACTGGACACGAAGGTATGTGTAAGCTTGCGAATACTAGCCACAGGTACCTTTCAAAGGCCAACTGGTGATATAATGGGGATCTCACAAGCATCAGCATCCAGGGTACTACACCAATTCCTGGATGCCATGTTACCACATGCCAATGAGCATATATACTTCCCCCGAACTCAGGAGGAGTTGGCCAGCAATATGCGTCTCTTCCACCATGTGGAACACTACCTGGAGGTACTGGGTGCGATAGACTGCATGCACATACATATCACGTCACCACCCGGTGAGCATGGTAGGTGCTACATAAACTGCAAGGGATACCACTCCATCAACTTCCAGGTTGTGTGCAATGCCCAGGGCATTATCATGGATGCATGTGCTGGCAGCCCTGGAAGCTACCATGACTCCCACATCTGGCATGCCTCACAGCTGTATCAGGTATGTGTTGGGGAGACATCCCACATGGCCACCTTGTGGGGGATGCTGGCTGTGCACTGGAGCCATAGATGATGACTCCCATCAGAAATGCACACACACCCATGCAAGAACGCCATAATGAGGCACACGCACAAACCAGAATCATCATAGAGCATGTGTTCGGGATGCTGAAATCATGGTTCCATTGCTTGGACATATCTGGTGGAGCCTTGCAGTACTCTCCAGGCACGTGTGCCCACATCTTCATAGTATGTGCCATGCTACATAATATGATCCTGCAGAAACAGCTGCAGCAGGGACATAATGGTGAAGGCTCTCACAGCCCACCGCAATTGCCAAGGCCATCACAGGCACAGAGGGATTCAGACCACGAACACCCTGTGCCAGCCCCAGTAGGCAGACGGAGGCGTGCCCAATATGCCTACGCCTTGGCAAAGAGGGAACGTATAGCACATACTCTGACAGTGTAGGCCCCTACGGACTGACACACCTCTCCACCTGCACACACAGTAAAATGGATGGCACACACACACGACCACCTGTAAATTGTAATGTATAGGTGGCCTACTGTGTGAATCCTACATAGGCAGCCCTCAACCATTGCACACACAACAGCTATTGGAACAAGAAATGTCAACACCTGAACAGTACACGCACCTATCAGCATATGTTGGTACTGTATGTATAGGTTCCTAGGTACATCGGCAGGTACACACCCGATTGTCAGAGGCCATTCATCAATCGAGGCAAACAGTGTCTGCTGTTGCCACCACATCGAGTAACCAACTGACACTCAGTGGAGCAGAGCCAATTGTGGGATCCATGTGTGTAATCACTGTTCCCCACAAACTCTGCATGGATTCCCTGGTGTGTAAATGAGGGGCTCCATACACTGTAATCATGGATGTAGTGGCAAAGCATGGGGTGTACCCATGACAGGTATCTGTCACCCCAGCATGCACCACCTATGGTTGTGTGAAGGTGTAGCACATTATAGTGTGTGGCTCACTGTGACATACATTCCCAATGCTGGGGCACATCCATTAAACATCACTTGGACATACCATTAATAGGTCACATCCATATGTAAACTAACTGAGTTACCCATTTGATTGCAGTATGGAGTAACAGCCATAGTACAGTCCACATACAAAACGCCATAACATGTGTACAAATCCCAGATGCCCAAGTGGTAAATGCACTGACTGTCGTGCATGTTCCTGGTACCACGTCCTGCAAGGGACGTTACGTAATCCCGAAGGCACGAATAATGGATGCTGGATGCAGGTCATCAGATCAGGTTTAGCACATGTTAGCGGGAATATGCGTTGCCCAGTGCTGGTAAGCATCGTTTAAACATGACCATACGGATATGTGCGAAACAGGGCTAAGCTTCTTTGAATATCGCGCAGATCATGGTCAGTGATGTCCAGAACAGGTGAAACTAACATTATTCACCCCTGTACTAATAGTGCCTGCTCCAAAGGGTGAAATGACCACTGCCAGGAGTAGAACACGCAATCATGTACACAAGTACCTAACACTAAGCTACCCAAGATGTACCAACGGCAGGTGTGTAATGTGACAGGTTCAAACACATACGTGCGGAGTCTAGGAAACAGTATACACTGACATGTACACAATGAAAGGTGTATTCTCCCTCTCACTTTCTCTCTCTCATATATATATATATATATATATATATATATATATATATATATATAAAAATAGAGATAGAAAGGGAGATAGAGAGATATATGTTGATATATACAGATTCACCTATATCTGCAAATATATAGATAGGTCAACGACATGTACGCAACCATGGAGGTAGAAATAAATAGGATACTGCCAACTATGGAATGTGTCACATACCGACACTTGTAATCATGAGGCTTAAAGACCGAAAAAGAACACAGTACCGGAACACTGGAACCGCATGTAATATTATTGTGATATTAAGGGACATGTAGTTATCGCTGCCAGTGTTGCGGTCCACGTAGGTACTGTGTTCAACTGTGTTTGTGATTGCTGTAGTCTGTGTATGTGTGTGTTGAGGGTGCCATGTGCATTTCCATGGGACTGTAATGTGTGTGTGTGTTTGCATCGTGTGTCTGTTAGTGCTAACTCGGAGGTAGAGCAGTACAGTAGGTGTGGTCATAGTTGGCCATAGGCATACGGTACCACCTGTCCCACTTTAAGAGGGACAGCCACTCCCTGGGCAGTTGTGTCCTGACAAAAAATATTAAAAAGGGCAAATGTCTGAGATTGTAGGACATAATTATGTCCCATATATTATGTAACAGTTGCATTAAATAGTCATGCCTGTATCTACAAAACGTAAACGTTACATGAAACATGATAAGTAGCTAAAGTGCTACAAGAATAAGTATGTATTCAGGATAAAAGTATGTTCTATCCTGTGTACTGACCATGGGTATGTGTCAGCCTGTAAACACCGATGTGTGCCCTGCAAATGTCCCACAATGGCCATTTGAAAAGGTGGCAACCCATGCCAAAGAGGCTCAGTCACCAACACAACTGCAATGAGTGCAAATATCTGTGACAGAAATACATGAGACAGCTGTCATTTAGTAACATTCCTTTACATATCGCTGTATTTCCGGAGGTATGGAAGTATCATCCTCACCTGCATACTATATATAAACCAATTAACAATGGCTCAATGTATAAGCCCATAACAACCATAGTTCAGTCTACTAAGTGATAGGTCTTCAATTAGGGAAGGAGCCCACACACATATATGGAATATGTAGGAATGCAGTCTCCACAAACCTATATATGCTATGTACACCCACCTACATCTCCCCCACACCCGAAACAATTGCAATACAGACTGTAATAACAACACAAACATCCACTCACTCAATTACATCTGCAGAACCGTTAACATACCTTGTGAGAGACACATTTGTAAAGGCGCCATGTGAAATCATAGCTGTGGTATAATGGAACAGATGGCAATGTTACAGGATTTGTTTGCAATAGTCCCTTATCAGACTGTTGAGATGACAGGTACACTCACATGTAGAACCACATACTCTAGCCATCACACACAATCCACTGGGGACATGAATTCAAAATATCCATGTCTCTACAAATAGCAGTTGCAATTCCTCACAACAAAACACATACAGGCCGTCTCCCTGAAGGTAGGGCAAAAGGGCAATGCCCAAGTGGAGAATTACATTATACCCCACTGTTGCCGCATAATTGGTGAATGGAATAGCTGCACAGCTGATGTGCATGTAATAATTTACTCAGGAACACTAATTGGTGGCAGGAAACCACATGTTACAGGAATCGACGTATATAAGGATGACTTGCCATACATTCAAACCGTATGCTCATACCATAGAACCATTTAAACAGTAAAGGTGTAAGAGAGATATTTACGAAGATTCAGAACGCTAACAAGGTATGTAGAACACACAGTATGTTAGTGTACGTAGAGCCTGTTTTGTATTTGTTAAAACTGTACGCAATGCATAAAGTGGGAAAAGGTATTCTGTAGTGATGTCTTGTTGAGCATAGCAACGCTTGTAGAAATTGTGTGTCCTGCTGTGGGCCACAAGGTAAACATCACATACACCACAAGGGATGTTTCATGAGGGCTTTAGACAGAACAATTCCACACCACCCACTGTCAGTGGTAGGGAATGTCCAACAAGTACATGCCATAGCAGGGGATAGTATATGTTATTATACCATCACAGTAGGCATGTGTATGGGCATATAACAACAATAACATGCCTAAGGTGGTCCTGCTGTGCAAGTATGCTTTGCATTATGGGATAATGTGTAAAATATGTGTAATGTACAGTATTGTAGGTAGATATGTCAGATATTCTACACAGCACAACTGTTATATCATGCAAACAAAAGGTATGATCAATTGGCATGGACGATACACAATAACAGGATACATATGGCTTGTAGTCATGGGACACTGTAACAGCATGATAGCTAATCGAAATGGAAGAGCAACTCAATTAACCATGCACAAAGGACATGTAATAGCTTCACAGGTACATAGTGAGGTACTATGCTGTCTGGCAAGTCTATGTGTAAGCCCAACTACAGTGTATACACTGGCTGCACCTCTCTAGGGTAGTGCCCTGTCTGTGAACAGAAGAGCCATGTGTTACCTGCACCTCCGTACAGTACGGCCACTGCAGTAATCCCTGGTGTATCAGTGTGACCGCCTACAGAGTCACCTATGACCGGTGTGTTGGGTATGTTATAGCACCCTATTGGCTGTAGTTGATGGACACACATGAGTCTGTGGGCTATAAGTAATTGTTGTTGTGTTTGGTAATGGGGGCTGCCTCTGGTGCCTACACAGAATATGGAGAGGTTCTGCAAATGTCGTACTCATACTATGTGTGACCTGTGGTGGTGGAGATCTAGTGAGACTATGTGATGAGTGGGGTGTGTTGCAAATGTTAAACGTCCCCACATGAATGTCAGGTCCAGTTTGGGTTGGTGAGAGCATTACCCCCAGCATGGCCACATATGTGCATCTCCCACAGGCTGTAGTGTCGTATGTTGAGAGGTGAGCATTGACAGTGTACATGAGATAATTGCTCTGTTGCCACATGTTTGCCATATTCATCATATAGACAGGCAATAGCACTGGTACGTGACACTTGGACATGCCTGTATATTCAACCATGTCTCACAAGATATGTGAGTTACATATGTACAACAGCTGTTGTACTGTAAGCAAGCTGGAAATGTAAGGACAGACAGTGTACTTGTAAGACATGAGTTGGAATGGGTGCTATAGTAATCAGTAGATCATGAAGTGCTCACATGTTCTGAACAAGTGCTGAGCATGAATATGCAATACAGATAGGGTGTTGGATAATATCAACTCACTGAAACCCACAAGTGTAGACAACAGTCATAATTGGAGGCACTGCACTATTACCCTGCTGAGTATGGTCTGCAAGTCTATGAACCTTTAACAACGTACATGTTAGCAGTACAGAAGTAGATGACAGTACGGATGATTTCACACCGCATAGCATACCTGTGACAGGTCATAGGGCATCATCACCCATACCGTGTTCCAGCTACACTGAGTATACTAGATGTACCTTCGTTTGTCACAGGAGTGTTCTACCAGTGGCCTGTTGACAGAAGCAACACTACAAAAGGTGTCTGAGTGACATGTGCATATCACACTAGTGGCAGCTACCATAAAACAGGGTTAATGTTGTGTACTCCCTCCTCAGTGTAGCCCATACCACACAGACAAATGGGAAGCATCTGTGTATGTAAGGATGTGAATGTCCATGACCTGGGAGCAATAACTGTCTCAGTGTTGTGGACAACATACAGAATGGGCTTTGTGGGTGAGGTGTGGTGGACAATCTGACAGCTGATAATAGCATTGTCACCGCTAGGTGAATAACCCTGTACCCATTAACTACCACCTAGGCAGCGGTCAACATTATGGACACTGTGTACGGGATGGTGCTGTGCAGTTCACCTCCCTGAGTTGGTGACATATCCAGGCCTATTAGGTAGTCATACAAGGCACCCATGTCATGACAGGGTGCCATCCATGAGCATGGAGATCATTGCACAGGCATACTCAGCACTCGGGTGACCAATATCGGATCACATATCACCTTTAAGGGGTATTGGCCATGCATGGATGGGCGATACCAGCCTTCACAATCCTCACCTCCACTATGTAGCATGCTGGCTACCTTGCAGAAAGACATGTGCTACACTGTGATGTTGGACATGCTACACATACATATCCTGATCCGAAAGACATACATCATGGACAGCCACTATCCTACTACAAGGATCGCCACATGCTGGACAGATCCCTGTGCCATACATGTTACATACTCCTGCCATACCATGCAATCCTGTCCATCAAAGCTGCACATGTCATCTCTGTCATACATGGTGCAATGACTGCATGGTAGATGTATTATTAACTGTCTGGATCAGTAATGTGGCACTGATGCACCTCGCGGTGGCAAAATGGCTGTCGGATACAGCTAGAAAACCTTGCCCATACATGCCATAGTTGATAACCATCCCTGCAAATGACGTCCAGCTAGACATTGTCCCATGTCTATCACATGTGCAACACAGGCGATACGTGGCAGGATGTTGAACTGCTGTACAGTGCTGTGTAGATGTATATGGCAAAACACATGCATGTAAAGGTTTCTGTGTGTATGTGTGCATTGTCACTGCTTATGTCCATTAAGGCAGTGTATGTGTTGATATGTGACATATACACAGCATTAAGGTCAACAGCATTACTGTGGACACATCCAGGCATGTGCTGATAGGTAAGAACACCAGTACAGGCAAACAGACATGCCCACATCAAGACAGCATTCACATGGAGTATGAGCAATGTAATGAGGTGACACACATATATGGTGATGATATCCAATGCATAATGGGTGTTACATGTGTGTGACACAAACATGGCAGTCGTGTCAGTGTCATGACGATTTGCAAAGATAACTGTTCAGATGTACTAGATTTAATACAAATGTATGTGCAGCTGTATCTCTGTACATCTTTGTGATACTGTGACCTGTCTCCATCATTATGTCTTCCAGATAATGCCTCGTTCATGCCTGCCAGCGTATAGCTGCCAGGAGGATGATGCCCTCATCCCGTACCTCCATGAGAATTACGAGGTGTTGTTCAGCCATGTGCCACAGCTTGCCCAGCAGCATGATGACCTGTGGCAGGACCTTCACAGGAGGGTTAATGATGTGGGTGGCCATAACCGCACCTACCAGCAGGTGCGCAGACACTGCACGGACCTGATACGACATGCAAAACAGCGTGCCAATGCAATCACCAGGGAACAAGGTGGAACAGGTAGTGGCCCACCAACCCAGCCCCCACTCACACACACCGAGGAGCTACTGGCCAGCCTAAGGACACCCTCAGAACAGCATCCACAAACACTAGTTGCCATTGTGGAGGTAGGTGTCTCCCAACCAATGAGCCTGGAGTTGCCTGGTAAGTCACTACTGCACATATGACTATTATATCCCATTTAGTTGCATGTGTCACTGTACAATATGTAATGTAACATCATATGCAAGGTATGTTTACACACATGCCACATACTACAGTATGCTACCCTCTGTATGCACACATGTGCATACTATATGCTATTGTACAGGCGAATGTGTTAACATGCACAGTGAACCCTATGGCTGTCATACAGTCATGGATAATGTTCAAACTGCTGTGTCACCCCTATACAGGTACCTCTGGCATGCCTCACAGACATCAGTCCATTGCAGGTGAGACAGTTATCAGTATCAGGCATGTTAATGCATATATCTATATGCCATGTGGCCAGTTAACACATGTACACATAATGTATGGTCCAGTCACGATATACAGGTCGCATCTGTCATCATTCACGCTGGCTACCCATGTGCAATATATACAAACTAAATGAAACACTGACATGAAACCACAGTACCTGTCATTGCTAGATGTGTGGACAGCTGTGCATACAATGGTGGAGGTGTTCAATGTAGGCATATGTACTATACATTGGAACAACACATGTGTGATACGCAAACAGTACCACACAGTGAGCTGGGATATGGGCAGCCCACAGGAGTCACCATTGTGTAATATGCCCCTGTAATGGGTGCACACATTGTGATGTGCCATCTGACATGTCCCAGACACGTAGTGTTCCGGCTGCAATATTGTCTCACTATCCCATAGTACATACCCACATACCAAACATACAACCCGTTGTCTGCATAGCCCTGTGGACAGTGACATATCTGACATCTATGGGTGTATGTCATATGGGACAACACAGACATGTGAGATAGACGGCCATCACAAACATTTGGCCAACACATGTTCACACATGGCCATGGAGGATGGCCAGAGACATGTAGCCACACAGTAGTTGTGATGTGTATACACCCTGCTGCACATTGTCCACACATGGTCCAACTATAGCCTTAGTTGACTGATTATATAGTTGATGTGGAACACTGGACATCCTAAATGCCTGTGCACAGCTAGTGGAGGTGTCACTTAATTCGACCATATAAGATGTGTTGAACATCACGACTGTGTCATAGCATGACATTTGTCACCTGTACAGCTTCCACAGACATTAACACCACATCAGGCCACAGATACCGTACATTTCTCTTGCTGCTGTAGGACATCACTGTCAGCCTTGCACCTCGTGTGTGGTACATTAATGTCATGTGAGACATGGTGTATTGACAAGTCTGCCATGTGTGGACATGGTTGCCAGGCAGCTAAGACTTTGTAGTAGTTGTGCAGGGGTGTCATTCGTAGGTCTTCCAGTGACCTGTCACATGACACAGCATGGTTTGGTGTGTATACACCTCAGCAACGTGGGTCACAATCCACAGTTATGTAATGTGTATGCACGCAGTTATGGCTATGCGCTGTGTGCGTAGTACACACTGTATTGCACTATAGACGCCTCATGATGCCATGCAATGGCACAGTGTCTGTACTTCACACTGTATAGCAATGTAGACGCCTCACACTACCTTTCAATGCTCATGCACATTTGCTAAAAGTGCATTCTATCTGTAGGACATACAGACAACACTGCAATGTGATTCCCATTATAACGCTGTACATGTGTCAGGACACCATTGTGTCAGACATGTATGCATGTCAGTGCACACATCAGCAGATTACATGTCAAGGTCACTTCAGCCATGTGTACTGTTAACCTGTGCTGGTCCACATGGTGTATCACAGGGATGCATGCTTACTACCATGATTGTGTGAACTGCATGGCTACTGATATGACACCTGCTTGCTGTTGTGTGCAACCCAGGGAGGTATTCTAACTACCACTATTAATGTCTGAGCTGCATGCTGTCTGCTGTATCACATGCATGCTGCATGCTGTCTGCTACTGATATGACACCTGCTTGCTGTTGTGTGTGACCCAGGGAGGTATGCTAACTACCACTATTAATGTCTGAGCTGCATGCCGTCTGCAGTATCACATGCATGCTGCATGCCATCTGTCAAATCACATGCATGGTGTGTCTGTGTGTCCGTGTGTCTATTGTAATGTAGAGTCTTTCTTTGCATTCACAGCTGATGTAGGTGCGTTACCCTCCTGCGGTCCATCTGATGTTAGTGTCCCCACAGATACTAGCAGTGAGGAACATATGCATGAGGTACAGGCAGGGTTGTCAGGGGCTGAATCTGTGCCAATGGTTGCCATCCTAGTTATGTCCCCTTCTTCCCTGCACACAGTTTTCATGCCAACACATACCCCATCACCAGTGGCCATAGAGGAAGGACAGTCAGCGTGTGTTAGCTCAGAACAGGAACGTGTGGTGGCTGCTGAAGGTCTGTCTCCACACCATAGTGTCAGTGTAATGACTGCAGATGTGCCACACAGACGTGTGGCCAGTGCTGCTCGTAGGAGGACCTCTGGCAGACTTGCACCTGCAGGACAGAGCGCAGCAGCTGGTGTCACCAGACGCATGTTCCAAACTGTAATGGCAGCACAGGCACGTGCTGAATGGCAGAACAGTGAAGGGCAGAGGCTTCAGAGTACTCTAAATGACAACATCCAGGCATTGGCAAATGCTCAACAGCAGATTGCTGATGTTCTGGACAGGCGATTGGGTGACATGGTTGGAATCCTTGACCGTGGCATGGCAATCCGCGAGCGTGAGCTATCTGTGCTCGAACATCTGGTAGGAGTGAGGCGTAGGCCAGCTACACCACCTAGTGCAGGTCAACGTGAACGAGCCACCTCACATGCCCATTCCCATAGTGCCCGTAGCAGTAGCAGTGCAGCTGGTGCTGCGCTGTCCACACCAGGACACAGCAGGCCATGGATGTTCCCAGCGGGGACACGGTTCCAGTGGACAAGTGTCATCGGACAGTAGTCAATCTGTACCTCCACCTGGTAGTGCCCGTGCAACCCCTGGCAGGCACAGGTCACGTGGCTGTGGCCATACACAGTGAGCTGTACATCCTGGTCTGTACAATCTGGAGCTGTCAATAATACCCCTGTGTAGGACTGACAAAAGGCAAAACTGTGTGCACACATACACACACAGCAGAAACATCTGTAGGGCACCGCAACACCCACATGCATATCGACCACACATGTCCAATGAGATCACTGGACCTTACCCACACACATGATGTCATCCGCTGGTGCAGCCTATGCCCCTGGCAAACATTATCACCCTGTGCATATGATGATGCTTGTGCCGCATCCCTGTCATCCACACCATTGGTGCAGGGACATACTCATATGGTCTGATGCACAGGGTGAACCGAATAGTGAGAAGTGTATATACTTGGAATACTGAAACAGGTAACTGCAAAAACAGGAATGCAGGCAAGAGGGCTTGAGGCACGCACACAGTAGTAGTTTCCAACGTTTATAAGAGAAGTGCATATGACATTAGTTGTGTACTGTTGACACGCACCAGACATACCATGTAATAAGGTTTATAATGCATTGTTATATATTCACAGTATGTGTCTTAGTAACAATGGTAACAGCATGTTGGTAATTATGCCCTGCTTCCCTCCTTAAGGTCCAATTGCATGTGCCATTATGTTACAGTGTTTGCAGTTGGAGTGCATTGTTGTATGTTCACAGTATGTGTCTTGGTAACAACAGTAACAGCATGTTGGTAATGATGCCCTGCTTCCCCCCTTAAGGTCTACTTTCATGTGCCAATAAGTAGCAGTGTTTGCAGTTTCACATGTGTAAATGTGGAGTATTCACAGGCATGTATGGCAATACCAGCATGCTATACGTAGCCTCAACCTCACTGTTAGGCTACCATTCCACAGATGTCCACACATCTACTGATCCAGAAGCATGCGGGCTGCTTAATAGGCTACAGTGGCTAGAGACGTGACATCCATACCAGGTCACATCACAGGTATGTTGACATGGTGCAGGGGGGTTTACACAGCGGTCTGGCTGATGATAACGTTAGAGGCCACTTGATAGCATGAGGCCTCACTGTGTAGCAGTAACACCCTGTCACATTACAGGATAAGAACACACACAGACATAGACTGAAACACACAGTAACATGCCCAAACTCACTGGGTCAACAACACTATAACGCACACTCGATAGTGTTGAGGTGAGGACCCCTGCCTATGTGGTAATCACCCTCACAGTACTGTGCACCCACACGATGCAACACAGAGAATAAACATGTACAGGTAGCCAGTAAGGCTGAGACCGATGGCATCAACAGGGTAGTAGACTGCATCACCATGAGGGGTTAGGGATCCTGTTTGTTCTGTATGGTAGCATACGCCCTCACTCCATGCACCAGAGAGCCATACATACATACACACACACACACACACACACACACACACACACACACACACACACACACACACACTGTGGAGTCCACAAATGTCATTCACATACAGATAGCTGACATGTGTGTGATACACACACCACCCCTGCCTATGTCATGCTTCCCACACTGCAGTATGTACAGATCTCAACTCCACAAATGTCATTCACATACAGATAGCTGACATGTGTGTGATACACACACCACCCCTGCCTACATCATGCTTTCCACACTGCAGTATGTACAGATCTCTACAACAGTGTACAGGGGTGTGTAACAATTGGGATGTATTCCCCACCATATGTGGCATATATGGTCACACAAGCAAACACACATGGCAGTACTGTGAATGATACACCTGCTATATGATGATACGTCTGACAGACATGCAGCAGTATTGGCCGCATTATGTGTACCAATGCTACCTTTGGCAATTGTGCTGCTATATGCACACGGGAGGATGTAAGTGTTACAGGTGTCAAGTGACTTACAGTCAGTAACACCCTGGCCACTGTGTAGGTTGTATGTCTTCACTGTCAAGTAACAGTAACATAGCGTACTGTTTGCACATGTAATGGTAGGATGGCTTGTGACACACCTGTGAGCCGTCTTCGGCAAACATCCATCTGCAAAGGTGGATCACCACTTTATGTACACACATCCATCCATACTTGATGTACATCCTACCGTACTGTCAGTATGTCACCATATACAGGTGTCAATGATGGTGCTGCATTGCAACTGCATGTTGTAGTTAGGCACAGATGAATTACATACATCAGCTACTGCACATGCATGGTAGCTGCATGCACACCACTACATGTACATGTGTGTTGGTCCTACATGCCTGTCATGTAGCCATGTTTGTATGCATTGCAATTGGTGGACATGTGTGATGACATACATACCACATGGACTGTTGTATGATATGATGGTTGTCATGGGTAACTAGTACAGAGGGAATGTTTCTTCAGTCAACATTGCGACCTTATGTACTGTTAGCATTCAACAGCCATGGACCTACCTTCCGTGTACATGTGTGTGATTGCTGTAGCCACTTGTCTGCACGGAGGACAGCAAAAGCTATGCTATGTACATATGTGCTGAGTGTGTGTGTGGTCCATGTACATATCCACTGCAATTACATGTATGTCGTATCCAAACATGTGTGTTCTTTGGTGTACAGTGACAGTCATCTGTTACAGCTGTGTAAGACCCAGGGCCCCTGTTATGTGTAGAGCTGACCTGGTTATGAATAGTGGTATCATTGCATTGCATAACACATGATGGAACCCTGTCAGTACATGTGTAGTCTGCACAGTTGCTGTAGACCTATGTACAGTCCACTGGTCATGAGTCACATGGTGTTGTGGTAATGTATGGATTTGTGTTGCTGGTCCAAGGACATGGTGATGTCTGAGGGCTACATAGTAGAATGCAGCATTTACCACTGTGATCTGCACCTGAGACATCTGTGATGGCTCTTGAGTGTGTACTGGTCAGTACTGTACATGTGAGTGGCCTTCATGTACGTGGGGACAGTAACACCATACTGTGCCCTTCCGTGTTTATGTGCCCTTCCGTGTTTAGAATCCATGTGCATGCAAGACAGCCCTTTGCTACTACTGTGTGAGCATGCCCAGTACGCCGTTGTGTAGATGGACACAAAGTACATTCCAAACTGTGCCCTTCCATGTTTAGAATCCGTGTGCATGCAAGACAGCCCTGCGCTTCTACTAAGTGTGTGAGCATGCCCAGTATGCCATTGTATAGAAGGACACACAGTACATTCCAAATGGGCGTGTGATACTAAGTGTGTGAGCATGCCCAGTGACACCTTGTGTCGGTGATGTGCCTCTGTGTATGGGCATGGCCATTGACATCCTGTATAATGATGGTTGTCATCCAGGCAACAGATGTCCATACCCCACATCAGGATGGATTCCTACATTGAACACACTGGTTGACTGGCTTGAAGGGTGTACTGTCTGTGGCGCGTCTTGTATCTATGTAGTGTTGTAATAGTGCTTGGTAGATAGGCAGTTGTCCCACTCACACCACTGCCGTGTGTTTGTCTACGTCTATCTTGGGACAGTAATATGCTTTTAGACTGCTCATTCTCTATATATTCCCTATCGGCGTCTTTGCCTTTGCGGATGATGTCATCCACCTAGAAGTATGCCTCTGGGAGTGCTGTGTTCCTGTAATCTCGGTAGTGCATTCTGTAACTGCATAATGCTGTAGTGTGGTAAGGTAGTTAGGTGTATGTTCGACTCCCAGCCCTGCCAAGTGTGTGTGTGTGTGTGTGTGTGTGTGTGTGTGTGTGTGTGTGTGTGTGTGTGTGTTTCCAGCTGCCTGGAGACAGAGTAATGCTTTTAGATGGCTCACTCCCCATACATTCCCTATCGGCGTCTTTGCCTTTGCGGATGATGTCATCCACCTAGAAGTATGCCTCTGGGAGTGCTGTGTTCCAGTAATCTCGGTAGCGTATTCTGTAACTGCGTAATGCTGTAGTGTGATAAAGTAGTTAGGTGTATGTTTGACTCCCAGCCCTGCCAAGTATGTGTGTGTGTTCCAGCTGCTTGGGGACAGAGTTTTAGACGGCTCACTCCCCATACATTCCCTATCGACGTCTTTGCCTTTGCAGATGATGTCATCCACCTAGAAGTATGCCTCTGGGAGTGCTGTGTTCCAGTAATCTCGATAGCTCGTTCTGTAACTGCGTAATGCTGTAGTATGATAAGGTAGTTAGGTGTATGTTCGACTCCCAGCCCTGCCAAGTCTGTGTGTGTGTTCCAGCTGCTTGGGGACAGAGTTTTAGACGGCTCACTCCCCATACATTCCCTGTCGGCGTCTTTGCCTTGGCAGATGATGTCATCCACCTAGATGTATGCCTGTGGGAATGCGGTGATGCCGGAACTTGGTAGCGCGTTCTGTTACTGCATAATGCTGTAGTGTGGTAGAACAGACAGGTAGGTGCTCGATTCCAGGGCATGGCAGGTGTGTGTGTTTGGCAGTTATACCGTATGTATGTGTTGGTATTTGTGGGTGGCTAGCTGTGGGATGTATTCAATGTGTTTTGTTGCTGACCTATATAGTGTCCACAGCCCGCATATTCTGCCAAGACACTGGGTTGTCAACACATACATTTGCCAATAGGTCTGGTGAGTAACTGTCAGCAGCCCTACTCTTACCCTTGATACGGTCTGACCCTTGTGACGCAACAAAACACACATGCCTTGATAGTAACAACACTACATGATGCAGGTGGCACATGTAGTTTCCTTTGCATTCCTGTCTAATGCATTGCTGTCATGTGGTCCGCTGTTGTGATATAAATGCCATATCTACATATGTGTGTACATGTATATGTGTGTATGTGTGTATATATATATATATATATATATATATATATATATATATATATATATATATATATATGTCTATGTATATATATATATATATATATATATATATATATATATATATATATATATATATATATATATATATATATATATATATATATATGTATTCAAATAATATATATGATATATGTAGATACAGAGGTGGACATAGATGTGAACATATATGTCTGGGGACATCAGCACTATTGAATGCTTGTGTCGGATGATCTGTACGTGATAACCTGGGATCTATGTATATCTGCCATAGCGTGGTGGTAATGCACATAGTCTGTAGTGTGCAGGGTCATGGGTTGTAGTCGTGTAGACACCGGTTATTTTGTTGCTGGGAAGACCATGGGACATCGAATATGGTGATAGTAAGGCACCTGTTGCCAGTTGTGTACGGATCTGAGTGACACTGAGCAGTGGTTATTAATTTGGAGGTTCGGTATGGGTCATATAACTGTTCATTAGAAGACTATACTATGCAGATGAGGTTGACAATAGTGTATCCCATTTATCACCAGGGTGTGATGCTGGTCCCTGGAGTGTATGTGTGTAGTCAGCTGGGTGCAGGTCTCGAATATAGTTGACAGGCATGGGAGGGGGGGTCAGGCATACTGTAAGCCTCGGGAGTGCTCCTGCCTTAGCACACCTAAGCTAGGGGTGTGTCTATACCTGCCTGGTGACATTGGAAGGGATGACAGCAGTGGTGGGGTAGCCAGGGTGTACAGGCTGCACAAACAGGTGTTGATCAGCACAATCAGCAGATGACATGGCCAGCCCGCACCTGAACAGTATGGTAATGCGAGCAAGCAACATGCACACAGGTTTCGTCTGCACTCTACACCACCGGTGTATACCTGCGGGGACATTTCAAGACACAGTCCAACCAAATGAGACGGGCTGCAGCAGGCAACATATACCAACATGTGCAGGAGGCTGGGGCAGTGAGGATGTGTATGCTGCCGAACAACCCTTACTGGGGTGACATAAGACTTTATAGACCCAGGGTGACTTACCAGGGGCTACATGGGCTGGGGATGGTGGAGCACTATGGGGTGGACAGAGACCTCCTACAGCAGCTTGTTGACCTGTGCCTGCCACACCTGACACATCAAACAGGCCGAGGGAAACACATCACAGTGGATACCACGGTATGTGTTGGCCTAGGTGTACTAGCCACAGGTACCTCACACAGCACAACTGGGGATATCATGGGTATCTCACAGGCATCTGCATCCAGAGTATTGCACCATTTCACAAACGCCATGTCAACACATGCTAGTGAGCACGTACATGTCCTCAACACACGTGATTAGTAGACCAGCAATATGCATCTGTTCAACCATATGGATGACTACCCTGGGGTACTGGGTGCTATAGCCTGCACACACATACACATTTTAGCACCAACCGGTGAGCGTGATAGGGCCTACAGTCACTGCAGGGGCATACCCTCCAACAGCTAGGCCATATGCGATGGCCAGGGCATGAGATTGCATGTGTGTGCTGTCTGCCCTGGAAGCTATGATGATTCTGATATATGGCTTCTGACACAGCTGTAACACACCAATGCCAGTATGGACATCCCCTACAGTCTCCTAGTGGGGGATGCTGGGTAAACACTGGTGTAGTGGCTGATGACACCCATCAGCAATGCACACACACATGAACACTCACACCATACTGAGGCAGATGCACAGGCAAAACATATACTTGTGCATGTGTTTGGGATGCTCAGTTCACATTTCTGGTATCCAGACACATCCGTTGGAGCTCTGCAGTATTCACAAGCTACATGCATACAAGTTGTTATGGTATTTGCTATGCTACACAATCTTATCCTGCAGTAACAGTTGCAGCAGAAACAGCATGGGGCAGGGCCACACAGCCCAACACCACTGCCAAGGCCTGTACAGGCACAGTGTGACTTGGTGAAGGAACTACCTGAGCAGGGCACAGTCGGCGAAAGCCCATGCACAGTATGACCTGCCCTTGGCAAAAAGGCAACACAAGGCATATGCACTGACACAGTAGGTATCCACGTATTTCCCCTCTCTGACCCGCACACAGTACAATGGATGCCAAACATGACACTACCTGTGCTCGGCCATGTATAGGAGGTGCACTGTGTGCATCCGACATAGGCAATCCTCCAGCACCATCCTCAAGTCCAGAACACACCCAGGGTATGTCTATTGACCTAACAAGTGGCAGTTGTATTAGAATGTGTATTTACCCATTGCTATGGTATGTATGTGAGCATACAAGTGACTGTGGTGGCCAAATGTTAGGGCAGCAGACAGTACATATCCATAGTTGCACCATGACCTCTGTAGCACATACGGGGGTCACAATGGTAGCCTGTAGTATGCAGGGTGTCCTAACCCACTGCAGATTATGGGCTGACCATCATGTGTGTCCATACAGCCCACACACATTCCATGCAGCTGGACAGATGTGGACCAATACAGACAAATGATATACGATGGCCTATGGATATGCCCAATGAATGACCCCAACCCCCTAAGACACACACAGACTACAGCAGGTCAGGCAGTTTGATGTAGGTTGTGTAAGCTAGGACGTCCAACACCACTGTGCTGGTATTTAAAGCTGGGAACTGACGTACACTGGTATCCCTCCAACCAGCAATTTAGGTAGGTCCACACACTGACATGGAGTACCTGGCATACCAGTACAGTAGCGGCAGATGTGTACAACTGTTGGCTCTGCCCCCCGTCAAACCTACACATGTGAGAGTCAAGTGCACCACCCACAGTGCTGTGTAGGACTGTGGTTGTGGTTGGATGTCCCCCCACGCTATGCAGACATGTAGCAACTGTCAATGCCACATGACCATTAGCTACCCTGCAGACACAGCATGACACCTGTATGTGTAGAACGGAGGGGTCAGCAACACAGTACTAACTATCTGGACATGTGACACATGCAATACAGTTGACCATACTTGGCATGCTCACACACATGACGGTATGACGGTAATGTCGTTCGACAACATGAGTAACAGTCATACTGGGCATGCTCACACATTGAAACACAGGATGGCCAGGCATGCATACACCAGTGGTCTGGACATATCTGCCAGTACATTGCTATACTGTTGGATGACTGCGCTGTATGGTGTGTGTGTGGTCTATTGTCTGTACATATGCCATGGTCTATTGTTAATTCACATGAGCTATGTGCGCAGGGTACTGCTACCAACATGTGAATAGGGCAGTTCTTTGTTTGCGGACAGACCAACGCCTTTGGATACGGACTGGGTAAGGCACATTCCAGCAGGTGGGAGCAGTTGTGCGTGGGTTTGCACAGTGTTAAGCACTGCTGACCTGTAGTCACAGCACCTTATACATGTTTAGACTCCACATTTCTTTGACATTGCACTACTGGCATACTGGTAGACAAACACACTTACAGCTGCTTGCTCACCGACATTTCCACTTACATTTGTCACTCACGCTGGGTGTGTGCGATCCCTTGTGATGAATATTACATCGGACTACATGACTACAGTATCAGGTATGTGTAACCATTTTGCGACGGCAGGCGTTCGACTGTACGGACTCGGCGGCCTGTCCAGTGACGTAATCATATTATATGCATGTTCCTCATACGATCTGCTCCCATCTGCCTGATACATGGGAACCGATACTCTGCAATGCTGACATGTGACTTGAGTTTGGTAACGCAGCTGTCCGCCGAGTCATGCTACCGCATACCTACTGCACGTTGTCCACCTTTCAGATTGCACGACGGGAGACTGTAGGAGTGACACCTTTCCCTCTTTGCATGGGACAGTCCCTCATTAGGCATATCTCATGTGACAATACCAGACCTCTCCACCAATCGGGGACACTATTCTACAGAATCAGGGACAGGTCAAGAAAACATCAGGGACACTTTTACAAAAGTAGTGCTATTAACTTGAAACATTGACAGAATCAGAGCATATGACTCAATACACATATTCTGAAGTAAAAGTAGTTTATAACTCTTACTTATTGTCATTAATCTGTAAGTGTGATTCACCACCTTTCCTTCAACAGTCACTAATTTTAGGAGTGATTAAGAGGGACAGAGTTAAACTTTCAGTCAAACTCAGGGACGTACCTGAAATGCAGGGACAGTTGAGAGGTATGGACAATACTCTAGCCATTGCAACTGTCCTGATTAGGGGACATTCTCATGTTGTACATGTCTGTACTGGTTGCTTGTTACAGGTCTTGTATATCTGACACGTTGATATGTCATATGTAGTATCATAAGCAACTTTACTGCTGCTAGACTACGCTTTGATTTGTGCCGATATGTATATTTCTGTACTATGCATGGCTGTAGGAATGTTCTGCCCTGGTACGTCTGACATTTCTATAGAGCAGGTTCCAGTTTGGCCATTCAGAATGGTGGCGGCCCTATAGACCCTATATGTAGAGCTATCACATGTGTCAAGGCAACACATACCCACAGCCAGTAGTAAATGGACGACTTCCTTGGTTTGCATACGTTAAGGTTATTCATGTAGCATTATAATTGATAATACTGTTTCCTATTACATGTAGCTGTTTCTGATACAACATATTAATGTCTGACACCACTACACACACTATATAGCCTCCATTCCCGAACTCACAGGCCATGTGCCATAACTGTCATTTTGCAGGACACAACTTCCCAGATGGGTGTGTCCCTCGCAGGTGTATGGGTGTTGAACCATTTCTATTGTGCTATCATTTACCTAAGGTGGTCAGCAAATTATGCACATTCCATCAGTAGCAGAACTCACATACCAATGGGTGTGAATGAACACTGTATCAGGAACAATGCATAACACCCTGTGGGACACACTTAGATGATTGGTTCTATTAACCAGACACATTTATATTCACAGAGCATATGTATTCATTCACGTTTGTTGAGGTACATGCTGTTTCTGACTCATACATGTTGTCATCTGTCATTACCTGTATTCCGCCACCTGTTCACCTAATATCACTAGTTCTGGAAGTGTTTAGTTGGACTTTGTTACATTCTGATACATAACTATGGACGTCCATGCTAATCGGGTACACGGCACTGATTTGGTCTCTATGTATTCCCCCGATGGTTTAGAGACTATCCGGTAGATGTGCTCTTCAGGTTTGGGAGGTGTAGGCGTATGCTATGCCCACATAGGAATATTAATGACTTCCACTGGGCGGGCCTACTACATCTCTGCCAACCAGCACCTGCACACTTAAGCCCATTAATGCATACCCATGGTCCACCTACCTGGCACCCCCCTACAGCAGTCGTGACAAATACTTACAGTGAGCGCAGCTGGGGTATGAGCACACCCCTACACATTGCCCAATCTCCCCATCTCGGGACACATGTCGTACGTTTTGTCAACCCATGTATTATCACACTTGCACAACCTACTGTTGCATGTACACCTACATCCTGCTCATATCAATGTCAGCAGATTCACACGTACCCTG
The DNA here is from genome assembly GCF_019279795.1 of Protopterus annectens. Taxonomy (NCBI): domain Eukaryota; kingdom Metazoa; phylum Chordata; order Ceratodontiformes; family Protopteridae; genus Protopterus; species Protopterus annectens. The sequence goes on along the minus strand of NC_056727.1, from coordinate 1,092,412,197 downwards.
AATTTGTGGGGTCCCACAAGGGACACCGTTATCCATGTTTAAAGTGTAGACCTTGCAGATCTCTCCCATTGGTACTTTCCTACCGGTGTTTTGGACAGCGGCAGTGTAGTGATCTGTATTGCCTGTCTGTATCTGTCCGGCCTAGCTGGGTGATGTGGGGGGTACAACGTTTATTTATTGGGCCTCCCAGTCACATATGCCCAGGCTGTAAATATGTTACCCCTAATTGCTGTGAAGTAACCTATTTATGTACATGTGTATATCTACACTGACATATATATATATTTTGTTTTGTGTGTATGTGTATATATCAATACCTGTTTGTGTATATATATATATCTATCTATATATGTCCATAGTATATCCTTGTGTGTGTATATATATATATATATCTGTATGAATATATATGTGTATGTAAATTAATATAGATATATGTATATATACGTTTTTATCTATATATACATCTGTGTGTCAGTTAACCTATACATTTCCCGGACATGGACACTTACAAATGCGTATTGGGTTTTATCTCTGCTTCAACAGCATACTATTGCTGAGTCATTATGACACCGACACTTCACTCCGGTGAACTTGTGATCAGTATATTGCACGTTATACAGCGGACAGATGTCGCACGTTTTTCATGTCTGGGGTGCCGCTGCTAACTGGGATGTGATACAGTGTCATTCGACCTATTATCCATATGCACAGCCTATTATTCCTGCTACTGTGTTTGTTTCTATGCACATTCATATTATTACTGTTGATAGGATGAGTGTTTGTGTTACTGTGACTGTACATCAACATATTGTTGTCTTCATGTAGTTGTGTCTTTCTGCTTTTCCCGGTTTGGGGTTGTCACAGCAGAATTCCGTTCCGCTCATGGGTGGCGTATAGGTTTAACGTGCCGGGCTGCCAGCCCTGATGCACAACGTCCGACAACGATATGCCCATTCACGCATGTCTCCACACGAACGACGCTCTATCTGGGAATCGCACCTATGTACTAGCTGACCTCCACGGGCCACTCCATTGCACCCGGCGCAACATACCCTAGCACTCCTGTGTCCATAATCGGATATCCATAGTTTCTCCTGCACACCCGTGTTGAGTTTCCACGCATAACAGCCATTATACACCTGATATTGCAGCCATGACACACCTTTACACATTGCCCTCTCATGAGCGTTGGGGCCCTACACACATTTTGCACCGCCTCGTGTATTCACAGGCTCACCATCCATTCATATTTGCACATACGTGCCTTTCCTGGTGTTATGGATTATGAACAATTTGCGGGTTACAAGTGTAGGTGGTCGCAACGTGTACTACATTCCATCTGTTTACAATGTTGATGTAGCACTTCAACGATGTTATGGCCACTGGTATAACCCTGCCTCTGGTGTGAAGAGCGGTGCTCTACTCACACTTGTGCAGCTTTATGTGACATACGCTGCGAGCACTTTATAATTCCTTACCTGCTCTGGATTCCCTTCACAACCCTTATGTTTGCTTTCATCTTTCTACATATATATATATATATATATATATATATATATATATATATATATATATATATATATATATATATATATATATATATATATATATATATATATATATATATATATATATATATATATATATATATATATATATATATATATATATATATATATATATATATATACATATATATATATATATATATATATATATATATATATATATATATATATATTTACATATGTTTACAGGCACTTCTTTGGGATTACATGTGCCTTATTCCTTATGAAAGTACCACTTTGATGGAGTCCGGTGCTGTAACCGATGCTGCAACCACTACACTATTGTTGTTCTGGCTCATTTATATGTATACCAATGGTTCATAGTTACTCTGACATATGCCTCACCGCTTCCCTTACACAGCAGGCATCCATTCTCCTGCTGGGAAAACTGCAGTACTACACTTAGGAAATTCCCTGTTTCCTACTGCTCTGGACCCATGCTGCATGTCTACTCACTCCAAGGATATTCAGAACTCCTACGCTTATAGTCCTCACACATACGCGTGTTTGATTGTCAGGGTATTCATGTGCTGTCTGGGTTTAGGCTCGGCCGACTGGTGACTAGAACTGCCCTGGCACTGTTCAAAGATCAGACGTAGCACATGGACAGAATTAGTCCAGATTTTAACATTCTACCTGTGTTTACAGACGCAGGTGTTTGGGCACCTCTGACAACATTATTAGGTTGGCGCTGCATAATTTAGGGCGGGGTGTGGTTCCACTGCATCATGCAGGTTGGAGGGGTTTCCACGTGTTTCCCTTCCCATTTGACTATTTCATTCATTTATAGATACAATGAATATTATTCTGGACATCAGTTATAAATTCACTACAGGTATGCAATAGTCTTGTTAACAGATGTGACAGTTGGTTGGTGTACTTATGTGTACGGACCTGTGTGATACTCGGGGACTCGTTTCTACAGTGACAGGGACAAAACTATGACAACTCAGGGACAATCACGGACACTTCTACCATATTAGTACTATTAACTTGGAATGTGTTGACAGATTCGTAATACTACTACTTTTCTGCAGTTAAATGCGTCTATTACTCTTCATTGTTGTAAGTAGTCATTCTCATTCAACACCTTTCCTCCAAAGGTCACTGGCTTTGTGAGTGGTTAAGAGGCTGGCCAGTTATTGTGCGATTGCTCTGACCATTGGTAGCATTGACATTGTCATATGTACAGGTTGGGGTGTATTCTGGGGACTAGGGTTGCCACCTTTTCAAATGGCCAAGATGGGACATTTTCGGAACACACATCAGATTTTACAGGCCGACACATACCCAGGGTCAGTACAAAGGATAGAACTTTACTTATTTGCCTACATAAAAGCCTATTGTTGTAGCAGTTTAGTTGCTTATTCTGTTTCTTGTAACATTTAGGTATTTTAGATACAGAAATAATTATTTTATGCAACTATTACATAACATATGAGACATAATTATGTCCTACAATCTCAGGACATGTGCCATTTTTAATATATTTTGTCAGGACACAACTGTCCACAGAGGGACTGTCCCTCGCAAAGTGGGACAGATGGTAACCCTACTGGGGACACTAGATTGTTTGGGCCAACACATAGCCATGTTCAGTGCAGGTTTAGAACATTCATTTGTTTCCTAGTTGTGAGCCTATACCTTTGGCACTTTTGTTGTTTGCCTGTTTCTTGTATGAATTACGTTTATTCTATCCTGACGTGACCGCTTTAGGCAACTGTTACATGCAGTATGGTACATAGTTATTTCCTACAATCACAGGACATTTGGCATTCTATCATTGCTGGTCAGGTCACACCTACACACACATTACTTGCCCCTCACACAGTGGATCAGGGGGTATCCTGTTTAAGTCAGTGCCTTCATCACCCATATACCATGTGCCACTATGCAAATGTGTGCAATATATTCTCTTGCTTATTCGTGTCGGGACACGTGCGTCACTGGCAGGTGTTTGATCCTGGGCAGTGGGTTCTGCATGACCATCTAGGGCTGGACAGTCTCGTGCACTACTACTGCACATTCCAACTTGTATCCAGATATCTACAGGACTGGACATCATGTCTTCATACCCATTCTAATGTTTACACAGGTTACTTTTCCCACGAGGGATATCCCAAAAATTTAACAAGACCGAAACAAGACCAATAATGAACATTCTTCTGGCTTTACAAAAATGTGCTGGGGGTTTTACATGCAAGGGATACATAGTTTGCAATCCTGAAACTGCCTAGGGTGACACTACCTACTACATATGCATAGTGGTCACTATGTGTAGATGTGGCTGCACCAAACTAGTAGGCCATGTATGGCTGGATTTGGTGGACGTTCAGGTATGGGGGCGGGTTGTGTGCTGTGGAGGGGATGCTGGGTAGTCCATTATGCATCCAGGTGTGTTGCATTTGATATGGCCAGTTCCATCAGGACCAATCTGTGGGTATGTGCCGGTGACATGTCTGTACATTTGTATCACACATTTTAATATTCATATGTTTGTGGGATTGTGTTCTACAGTATGGCCTGTCTGGTTGTATTGCAGATGTGTATACATGTTTTTGTGTTTCTTTCTGCTTCACCCGCTGCTTCCTCATACACCTCCGGTTCACCTATTCTGCATATGACATAGTGTCGCCTTGGAGGATTATACCATTACCCATCCCCCCACACACATATTCCTGACACTCCATCCATCACTGCTTTGGTTGATGGCCCATGACACAGTCAAGGTAACACATTGCATACCCTACATATGTCAGGTACCTGTATGGTTGTGTGGACTACCCTGCCATGTTTGACTTTCCACATGCTATACCTCACGCACATAGGTACACGCCCACACTTAACTTTCATGACATGGTTGATATACCCGGGTAATACCCATTCAACTGTGACACATCCTGACAAGTTTGGCTTGGACCACTGATTTGCAGATTTTGGCCAACTGTTCTAATCATTGGTAGGATGCCACCTTTTCCTATGTCCAGGATTGGATATATTCCGGACACATATCCGAATGCACTGGACAACACGTACCCACAGTCAATGCTACGGATAATACTGTTCCTTTCAGCCTACATGTTGCCTTATTGTTGTAGCAGTTTATATGCCCCTTCTGTTTTGTTTACATGCTTATTCTATTTCCTGTCACATTTGGTATGTGAAATACGGACATACCTATTGTATGTGACTATTACATGCATTGTGGGATATAATTCAGTCATACGGTCGCTAGATATTTACATTTATCATGTTTTTTGTTATGGACACATCTGCCCAGCTGTGTACCCTCCCTCACAATATGGGTCAGCTGGTGACCCTGACCATTGGGCTGGACATACCTATTGGCGGCACGCTAACATATGATGCGTTTCCCTTCCACTTGGTATAACTATCTACACTGCATTGGACTACGGGCACACGGTTTTCAATGTCATTTGTTCACGGGATAGGGACCCGTTATTCCCTACCGTGCATTTGTGTTTGCTTCTTCATTTTGTGTTCGCAGGAACTGTCTTGCATGCTTTGCATACGTTTCAGTTTCCACGGACACTGACAGATGTGATTACTATTGCTTGCAAATTGTTATATGCAAGCATTTTAGGTTGCACGTCGACAGCTGACATTTCCATGCCTCTGTGCGCACTTCGACATGCCCTATGCACTCGTGCTCCTTTCCTATGCACGTGGCTGTGGCGGTAGCGCCCCTTCATTAATATGCATTTGACATTACTGCACCATCTTCACACCGCACGGTCAGCGCAAGCCTAATGCCGGCCTTGCGCTGAGCTTCATGAATCCCGGGGTATGTTTGGGTCTCTTGAAGTCAGCAGATATGTGTGAAGTCCCACGATTGCAGATCTGTACATGTAATCATTTTCAAAGAGGGCCATCCCTCCTTCAGAATGGGGAATATATAATCTTGGTATACACTGATTTTTATGGATCATCTGGTGGCATGAAGCATATTTCTTGTTTTAATATCTAATCTATCCAGCACGTTTTGGGGCCAATCAATCACTCCAAAACTGTAAGTTAGGACAGGCAGAGCAAATTGGTTTATAGCTTGGATTTTGTTCCAGGATGTCAACACTGTTTTCAGTATAAATTTAAGTCTTCTAAAGTACTCCTTATTAAGTTTTATATGCATTTGTTAATGTTTTATTGTCTATCCTTCATCAATTCCCAAGTATTTATACACTCCCTCTTGCTCAAGTTCTTTTATATCACATTCTTGTCCCAAACTGATGTTTTCCTGGTGCTGCAGTTTTCCTGCTTTAAAGGTTGCTTTTGCACATTTATCAAGACCAAATGACATTCTAATATCATCTGAAAAGGTTTTAACAACCTGCAGCTGTGCTTTCAGTTCCTTGGCTGGAGAGCTATATAGTTTTAAATCATTGACAAAAAGAAGACGAGAAGTCTTTAGACTTTGTTGTTTTCTAAGAGCCACATTATAGTCATGGCCTAAGCTGTTAAGTAGATAGCTTAATGGGTTAAGGGCAAGGCAGAATAGTAACAGTGACAGACAGTCACCCTGGAATATCCCCCTTTGAAATTTTATCCCTGGGATAATAATTTGACTTTTATCATGATTTAATTGCAAAGTAGTCTGCCATTGTTTCATGGTCACTGTAACATAGTCTATCAGTGTAGTCTGTATCTTATACATTTTTAAGCACTCTTTTATCCATGAATGTGGGATACTATCAAATGCTTTTTTGTAGTCAGTCCATGCCATACTTAGATTCTTCCCCTTTTTACAGTTCTCTACTATGACTTTAACATCAGATGATCATTTGTTCCCTATGACTTTCTTTTATTGCCCTTTTGTTCTACTGCCATAATTGAATTTTCTTCTAGATGACTATAAACTCTATCGGCATCAGTTCCTGTGTATAGTTTATATGTCGTCGATAGGCAAGTTATTGGTCTATAATTTTTGGGGTAGCTTGCAGGTTCATTCTTAAGTAGGAGCATTGTTTTACCTATTGTTAGCCAGGTTGGTGTCTGTTTGGGGTGCACATATAAATAGTTCTTACTCATGGCTAAGTCTTCGTGTAAAGATGTTAATACTTTTAACCAAAAGTTAGGTAGTTCATCTGGGCCAGGTGTTTTCCAGTTAGAGGCTTTTCTTAATTTTATTTCAATCTCTCTAACTGTTACATCATCCCATTTCATCTCTTGTACCTTTAAACTTCTTATTCGTTCTTTTACTTCTTTTATCCATTTAGCATCTTTTGGATATTCATAGATACTTCTCCAAAATGTATCTATTTCTTCTTTTTTTGGCGGTCTTTCGATTCCTTTTACCTTGTTTCCCAAATCTCTATAAAACTTTTTTGGGTCATCACTAAATTGCTTATTTTGTACTTTTCTTTTATATTTATCTGTATATCTTCTAAGTTTTTCTGCCTGAGTTGAAATTTTTAGTTTGTTATTTACAATAGTGCATGATAGATCCTGGTCTGTTCTAATACAGCTTTTATCACATCTATCTTTCTTAGTATTTTTGTTGATCTATTCCCTCTTCTATATTTTTCTAACAATGACACATCTTGTCTTAATTGCTTTATATTTTTTTTCTATTCGATACTTCCATGATGGTGTTCGATTTCTGCCCTTCCTTTGCCTCACTACCCTGTGCTCTTGTGGTAAAACTTTATCAGTTATTAATTTAGCTGCACAGTAACATATCCTGTTTACTTCTGTTATATCACATGGATCTCTATGGACAGTTCTAATTACTGTATTCATTTGTTTAATCAGACTTCTGACTTTTGGGGGTTTATTGGCCTGCAATCTATTTATTTCATTGATTTTAATATATCTATCTTTGTCCATTAAATCAAGCAACTCTTCCCTTACTTCATTTTCTTTCAAACTAAGGGCACATCCTTTGTTTTCCACTTCGTGTGGACATTCTGATAGAAAGTTCTATAGCATCTTCCTGTGGTACCTTATCTTCAGTTTCATCCTGTGCCATCTGTTGCTTTGTCATATGGGAACTCACTGGCCTATCACTCCCCAATGTTGCCTGCATCAGTTTCCACAGACTCCTGTCCCTTCCCTTGCTGTGTAGCTTTAATTGAACATTTATACTGGTTTCCTGTGGAAGGTTCCAAAATATCTTGATATGGCACCTGACCAATTACTTCCTTTTCCACTTGTTTCCCCCTAATTTGGATATCCATTACTCTATCCTGTTGTGGTGCTTTCTGCATTAGATTTTCCACACTGAATCCTTCACTTTACAGGTGCTCCATAACCTCAGTTTCTATTTATTTAACTTTTCCATTATTGATTTCCTTTTCTACTTTTCCTGTTTGTCTTGTTATTTTTTGTATTGTAAGATTTTCCATATCTGGATTCCTTTGCTTGTATTTCTCTTCAAATATCTTCGGTGCT